>NW_028277410.1:300000-466881 GCF_059751315.1 Micrasema longulum
GTAAAGAACATTTTAGAGAAGGTAATAATATAGAAGTCTAGGCATCTACAGGGCTTATGACCTGTCATTGGCTGGTTTAAGTGGCCACTTTACACACTGTGTAACACTTTCCATTCTGCCCATATTGAACTTAAATATTTCTTCAATTCTTTCATCTGTTGATGTTTGTGAAGTTAATGAGCTGAATTTTTTTTATGCTGGTGAGATTCATCTAATATTATTATTTCGCCTACATACTAGGCAACGCCTGAAAATTTATTTTTTTTCAATTTCTATACTTCTTCATGGATCAGGTGGATTTATCAACAATAACATATTATCATCTAAAATGTTCTTCATCTCTGTTAAATATGTTGATATTAACAGCTCCCCGGGGAGTTGAATCCCGTCCTTGTCTACAAAAATTTGGACAAGCTCAAAAAAATGTTAATCATATGTATAACAATTTAAATAGTTGAATGGTACAACATAAAATTGTAATTAATATTAAGCCTTGTTTGGAGTATTTTCCATTTATCAATTAACGCAATAATTAAACTTGGCCAAATATCGTAATTTGTTGACCTCGTTATGTAGTGGTCAGCGCGTCTACCATGGAAGAGGTATCGATTCCCGACAGGATTGACATTAAATATTTATTTAAAAAGGTGTCTTCACACTAGAATATTTAATTGTACCTAGACTGGTACCTGAAGCGAAGGACCGATCATCTTACTTTCATTATTTTTTTTAGTGAATGATGATGATGATGAAGGTGAACAGTTGTATTATTCAGGTGCCAGACCAGAGACAATTAACAACTGCAGTTTAATTAATCATTAGAATTAATATTTCGCATTCGCCTTGCCAGAAATCGAACCCAAGACCTCAATAATCGTAGGTGAACGTGCTAACCACTACACAACAAAGCGGACTTACCTCCGCCCGATTTGCTAACTAAGCATTTTTACCTGAGAAAGAAAAACGAAGTCCAGGATCTGGTTCTATTTCAAAAACATAACTTTATTTTGTATTGGCTTGGACACATTAATACAAATATTTACTGGCATTTATTAATAAATAGGCTATTTAGCTGTAATATTTAAAGTAAACAAAGTTTTATAGTATTATTTTAAACCTTGACGCACTATCCAAATATCTACGAGTCCTTGTGTTTTTGGCATGGTATCCTAGTGAAGATTATCACATAGAATCAATTTAATAAATGGTTATTGATAGCAGACGTGTCCTTCCGAACATAAAATGGATTATGGTAATCTAAGGAGATATGATGAAGAGATTTTCCTGGCTCATACATTTAGAACGATTTATCTTCATTATAAGTTTACGATGGAAATACCAACAAGATGCTGTCTTCGGATTACCGTTGATTACATTATTAATTTTATTTGTTTATCTGAAATTTTCCTACAAAGTGCTTGGTGGGTTTATGTTCTAGTAAATGATTAGAATAATTTGTGCCCAGGCAAATACATAATACATTAAGGAAGTTCAGATATTTTTATTTTAATTTTAACATATTACAACAGAGATAAAGAACTTTTTAGAGAAGGGAATATAGAAGTCTAGGCATTCACAGGGCTTATGGCCTGTCATCACTAGTCCGCAGCATACTTGAATACAGTTCCATAATTTGGGACCCTTCTGAATTAAACCACATCCTTGAAATAGAAAAGGATCAAAAGCGATTTTTGCGGAACTTATATCTGAAAGAAAATATTAATTATTCATTCTTGTGCCCATCATTATTTCGAGCAAGGATGCTGAACTACAATACCCTCGAATCTTGTCGTCATTTTTTTCTTGGGAAACATTTCTATGAGCTGATTTCTGGAAGTAAATGTAGGGTTTTTCGATAGGGGCGGGTAGATGTTGAAATGAAATAAAACAAGTTGTGTGTGATGTATTAAAAAAAAACTTTTTTTTTTATTTGAAAGGCCCATATGTACCATTAAGTGTGAAATATGACATCGTTTAAATGCCCGCCTCTGCTTCTAACGGTGCTCTTCCGCGTAAATCCAGCTGAATATGAACGATGGTCTGTGTTATATTTACCTTTAGGGCATCGGTTGATCGTGGTTTATTTGCACTGAGACTTCAAGAAATCTCACAAGAAAAAGTCCAGCTGGGTCAAATCGCATGACCTTGGTGGCCAATTCAGCTCACCCCTGCGAGAGACAACCTTACCCTCAAAACGTTCATGCAGAATGTCAATCATGGCGTCTGCTGTATGACACGTAGCGCCGCGCGCCGTCTTGCTGGAACCACATGTTGTCTAGGCCTATATGGTTCAATTTGGGCCATAAGAAATTGGTTATCATTGTTCTGTTGCGCTCGCCGCTGACGGTGACCGCCTCACCAACGTCGTTTTCGAAAAAGTACGAACCAATGACGACGCCAGCCCAAAACTCACACCAAACGGTAACTTTGGTAACAGTAAGACGATGCATTATCACCTGGTGAACCTTGCGTGGGTCGGTTTTGTCTCATATATGACTATTTTGCTTATTAACACAGCCTTTTATCCAAAAATGCGCCTCGTCGATAAAAATGATTTTTCGGCAAAAATTAGGGTCGTCTTCCAAACGATTCGAAGCCCAGTCAGCGAATAAATGGCTTTAAGCTCATGGATCAGTTGGATCTTATATGAGTGTAGGCTTAAGTTTCGACGCAATTTTCGCCAAGTTGAAGTCTGCGAAAGGCCGAGTTCTTGTGAACGGCGAGAAATCGACTGCTTGGGTTCTGCTGTACACTTTAACGGACAGCGTTGATGTTTTCGGCCGATCTTGCGTTCTTTAAACGTACAGATGTTAACTGGTTGATTACCAAATCAATCGTCACAAATTTGGCTACCAAACGTGAAGAATTGACTGTGAAAGGCCACCACATTTAACGTAAAATGGTCGCAATGTTTGTACTTACGAACACTTATTTTGGTAATAAAATTTTATGATTTGAACGTGCTGTTCAATTATATAACTTGCCATGGTGATTTAACATAAATAACTAAATAATAAAAAAAATATTTGACAGATGGAAAAGAAAAAAAATGGCCGCCACGGACCGTCAAAATCCACCCGTGCCAATTGAAAAACCTTTTTTTATCCAATTATACTGAAAGAGATCAGATTGTATGCTCCCAATAATTAAACTAGAGCAAGATCTCATGCACTGTTTTACACACCCAGAAGCCGTACAAATGCAAGTCAGAACTCACCCATTGATACGGCAATTAGATTGGATAATATAGATCTGAACTTATGTTTACAGTCTGCGTTGCGTGATGGGTTAAATACCCGGAAAGAAATGCGGACTAAAATTGTCAAATAAATTAAATAAATTAAAAATATACATTTATCAAAACAGTGGCAAAATATAGAAATAACAACAAAAGAAACTCATTTTGGCATACAAAACTAACTAACCGAAGACAAAAAGTTTCGGAGTGACAGAGGCAATCTATCATAAGGTATTCCTTTATATTAAGGTAATCAGCGCCAGAAACAGTAGGTATTATTTAAAGTTAATAATTACAGTTTGGAAAGGAAATGCTATTAACTTTCTAAAATAAATCTTGTAAAATATTTAGGATGCGGCGTAGATTGTCGGCATTTTTATAAAACCGTTGGTCAATTTCGCATAAGAAAAAGAAACCTTTTAACATGTTTTAAATTGCAGTTCATTACTAATAACGTCATTCAAATGATGTCAATTTTACATAACTGAATCATTTGACGAGTATTTCCCCTTCACTCTCTACAAAATATGTCTGCTGATACCGGCGATTTACTGACTAATTAAATTTTTAATGCAGTCAATGTACAAAGCATATACGAGTGCATGTCTTGTGTTGTTAAATACCTCTACAAACAGAAGTCACAAAATCCTCCACATATCCAAAAACTGTTTTAAAGACCGGGGATAGTGGTCACATGGAAAAAAAAAATGGCTTTAGAAAACACAATGTAATAAAATAGTTGCATTGCAATTCTGTGTATGTGTATGTAATATGTAATGTAATAATGTATAGTAAAAAAAAGAATATAAGATTTATAGTAAAAGAGTGAAATATAGAAGAAAATTAGTAAAAAAGAGATGCATTTGAGGTTTGTAAATCTTACATAGGCACACATTGTTAGGCACAAAAATTCAGCAAAAATAAAAATAAATTGACATTTATACGAGTATATTATACAAACAGACTGAATCTCCGGTTCATGGGTTATTGTTGCAAAGTCAGTAGTACTTACTTCCTTTGTACAACCGAATTAGCATGAACCCACCCATCTAAGTAGAAAGTATGACTGTTTGTATACATGATGTTTCAGGGGTCTTAAAATAATTTGTTATTTATTCTATATTAAAACTAAAGAAAATACATATTAAAAATTTAATTAAAATGTTTTATATGTATATGAGCAACTTATAACGTATTTGACTAGTCTACCGGTTTCGAGACGTACCTGTCTCTTCTTCAGGACAATCACTACACCAACATGCAAATACTAAAATACACTTTAAATTTTACCGTCACCGTAGTATACATAGTATTTACGAAAAAATACATAAATTACATGCAGAGTTAAAAGGGATACGAACACCACCATGTCTCAACATGCACTAAAATCAGGTTAATAATATTTGGCAATATGTCGCAGAATGTGTGGAAGGAGTTGGGAAGACAAGGGGCTAAGAGGTTGAACGTCACACGATTGGTTAATTTTTAAATTAAAAAGGGGGCTATATTAAAAATAAATTTGATTATTTATTAGAAGGATATTATTTTAAATAGTATAAACAGTCAATTTTTTCTTTTTACTAACATATTTCTTTCAAGTTTATTTAGCCAAATCGACAATAGACACGCCAATGTGTAAAGTTACAATGTTTGTAGTATGTTGTACTCGCGTGTAGTTTGAAACAGTTTCGATAAGTTCCGCAGAGTAAATATGTAGAAACGTTGGCGTTGCTGTCGTTTGTGGCGCGGCGGATGCAATACAAGTTAATGTCGTAGTATCTGTGAATAAGCGTATGGTATGACATAGCACGACAAAAAGCTTACCAAATGCTGGGCTCCATTTTAAGAATTTCCAAACATTTTAAAAAACCAAATACATTAAAAACTTTATACAACACTTTTGTACGCAGTAATTTGGAGTTTGCATCCGTGGTGTGGAGCCCATAATACATAACAAACATTGAAAGGATTGAAAATGTTAAACGAAAATTTTTAAAATACCTAGATTATAAAAACAATAAAACGCTTTGTACTTACAGCCAATCTGCCAAACAAAATGGATTTTTTACCCTTGAAAATAGACGCACTGTATCTGAATTATGCTATTTACATAAATTATTAAATAATAAAGTCGACTCTTTTAACCTACTCTCCAAAATTAATCTTAATGTCCCCTTTCGCATGACAAGAAATAAGTATTTATTCAATCTGCCAGTCTGTAGCACTAACTATGTACAACACTCTTTTCTCTTGCTCTAAGTATAATGTTTTTTTTCATCTATTGATATACTTTACATACCCCTTAATTTATTTAAAAATAAATTAAGACTTATTGTTTCTGGCTGCGATACGATCTCACTTACTATTTGATGATGCGCACTCCTGAACACTTACTCCCACATTAATACACATAAACACACATCTACACTTACTCTCATACAAATACGCATAAACACATCCTTTTGTTGTAACACAATTTAATAAAATGTACGATTTTTATTTAGAAACTTTGCTGGTCTGTCTTTAAATTGTTTTTTTTAAATGTTATATCATTGTCGACTGTTTGTTTCTTTAAAATAAATAAATACGCATTATGAAAATAATATATGTCTCTCTCGCGCTTATAAGCGTGACATATACTATTATTGCTTTGTCAGTTGCTAATCATATGGTTATAAAATATCACAAGATGCTTCTGCGTTCGTTCGAATTTCACTGCGATTCTTAGTAGTAAAAAAGTAAATATATAAGCGGACACCTTGTGTTAGCTTTTGTAGGATGAACGCGGTAAAGTTACCGGGCCGGGTGGATTTGCGTGGCATGTGTGAAAAGGGCCATAGATGTGGGTAAGACCCTGTCACCGAAAATATATTTGTCACTTGATCTGTATCTTTAAAGTGACCGAATCTTTTAAGTAGTTCAATTGAACGAATGTATCTTTTGCTCATTTGGCTTATTTAGGTCATCATATATTTGCATCTTTCGCATTTTCGTATCATTTGTACCATTGTATCTTTCGTATATTTTGTTTCATAGTTTATTTCGGGTCTCTTGTTCGTTTAGTTCTTTTGTTCATTTGATATAAGCTATATTTCTAAATGTCTCGCAGCTACAAAACGAATAAATGTTTAAAATTCTAGCATCCTTATAGTGCTTGATATAATTTTATATATTGTTCAATTATTTAAAAAAAGTCAAATTAAATTATTTTCGAATAAAGTCAATAATATATAGCCAGCCTCACGGTGCAGTAATCAGCGCGTTTGCCTACCATACAAGAGGTCTTGGGTTCGATTTCCGACATGGTTGACAAAAAATATATAAGTAAAAATAAGTTTTACGCCAAAACATTTTAAGGTCCCTGGACTGACAAGTGAACCGTAAGACTGATCATCTTACCTTCATGTAAAAAATAATCAAGATTAGCTGCGATTGGTGTACCAATGCAGTGTCCTATGCACCATTAGATGCAGAAAGGGAATTATGATGAAATAATATAAATCTAAAAAAAATTAAAATTATTGCAGATTTTGCATGGGAAGGTATTTCAATATTTTTAGTAGAGTTTATTTACAAAGATAATATGTATTTACATGTATCGGCCTCGTGGTGTAATGGTCAGCGCGTTTGCTTACCATTAAAGAGTTTATACAATTCCCCTTCCGCACCTAATGGTGTATAGGGTACTGAATTGATAACCAATAGCAGCGTATTTTGATCATTTATGTTACATAAAGGCAAAATGATCAGTCTTACGCTTCAGGTACCAGTACAGGGACTATGAAATATTCTAATGTGAAAACACTCTTTTAAATAAATATTTCATATCAACCATGTCGGAAATCGAACCCGAGACCGTTTGCTTGGTAACGGTAGGCAAACGCGCTGACTATCATTCTATTTTTTTAAAATTATATTTTTTATTACATTAGGATTTTTAAAAATATTTTTCTTCGCGACACCTTAAAAAACACGAGTAAACATTTTTTGGTGCAATACAAAAAACATGCTTTACCAGCCAATGACAGGTTGTAAGCCATGCGAATACCTAGAATTTCATATTCTCTTCTCAAAAATGTTTTCCCTCTCTGTTGCAATTAATTTCAATGAAATCCACCCTTGTTTGCAAACGTTGAGGCATACTCAAAAAAATTATGGAAAACGAAATTATTTATATTTTCGATATGAGCCAAATGTCCACACACACTAACCAGTGTGTTCATAAAAACAAATTATTGTTGATTTCTCTGTGTAATCCATCATTTTCTTACACTTAAGTAATTATCTTTAATATTGCTTTTCCCATTTGACTATTCTCTATGTTCGTGTGCGACACATTTGCGACAGATAATGATGGATTAAAATCCTTATCTGATTAATTTTAGGGAAATGTAGAACATTTTTTTACGTCCCAGCATCTAATTTATTTATTTAATATATTGTATTATATGAGGCGTGAACACTAAAACTGTTTTTTTATATATTTGAAATTTATTCATTGGATCATTACATTTATTTTACAAAAATATTAAAATTAATAATAATAAAAATAATAATGATAGTTTATTAGCACAAAGAACAATGACTTTTTCTATTACATACACACTTAGATAATAAATTTCTCTGGGTCATGTCTAGTCTGCCTAACTAGGTACAACCTGTTTTAAGGCAGACATTTTTATGCAAAAAATAATCAAAAACATTACTACCTACGTGTTAATTTACTATACAGTTGTACAATATTAATTTATTATTTTGGAATGTATTTTGAGTAAATTTTAACTTTTTCAACTTTCGATCGTTTGATTATTTTAAAGTTGAATCTGGTTTTATATACAACATATTACATTTTTTTGTAATTTAGCATACACAGCAAAAATAAAAATAAATAATTAAATATTTTTTTAACCGCGTTTTTAAACTCCTAAAAATTTTAACCGCTTGTGCATGTTAATCAGTAATTTTTTATATAAATTATGTGTTTTTATTTTACAGTGTGGCGTGGAGAAGTCGCTGTCAACGATTGGGCGTTGCTTCTCGGGAGAGCAGAGAAAGTCCAACGAATCCCAGTGCCCCATGCTACAGACCCCCATCAACCGAGCCAATGCAGCCGTCGTGCAAACAGAGGCGCAGCAAAACCAGACCCAAACCGCAAACAAACTGCAGAAGAAGAAACAATCAAAGAAGTCTAATAACTTTAAGAAAAGAGATTCCCTGAGCCTTTTTAAAGGCCACAAAGACCAAAAAGACTTTCATGGAAATGTTAACAGCTCTCCCCATCAGAAGAAGCTGCGGTTTCAATTGGCGAAGGAACGAAAAGCTTCCACAACTCTAGGGATTATTATGTCCGCATTCATCTTCTGCTGGCTGCCTTTCTTTGTCCTAGCCCTTGTCAGACCTTTCTTGCCAGATCAGGACATGATCCCGCACTCCCTCGCGAGTTTGTTCCTGTGGTTGGGTTACGCCAACAGTTTACTGAATCCAATCATCTACGCAACTCTAAACAAAGACTTCAGGAAACCGTTCCAAGAAATCCTGTACTTTAGATGCTCAAATCTGAACCACATGATGAGAGAAGAATTCTATCACAGCCAGTATGGAGACCCCGAGCAACACTACTGCGCTGTCAACAGCCTGAACAAGCAGGTTTACGAGGAGACTGTAGAAATCGTAACAACAGATGAGCGAGAACTTAAAGAAAGGACATCTGAAAGCTTTCTATGATCCGAAAGCCCGGGAGTCTCCGATAAAGACAACACTGTGATCTAAATAGACAAAAATATACATAATCTTAAGACATTCAAACTAAATTAAATTTCAAGGTGCAGAGCTAGGCAAACAATCAAACGCCATGTTCTTCAGTAACCTTTATTTTTAAGTCCTTGACTCTAGCTTCGACTGTGACGCTGTCAAAGAAGCCAGTGATAGTGCAAACTGTCTAGTCTAAATAATATTAAATTTTAAATATTCGAATTTAAAATGCAAAATGGTTACTTAAGAACTAGCAATATAATTTTAAGGAAGTTATCGATAATGTTACTTATAAATAATACAGCTATGGGCCAGTTTTCCATATTCCACATGAGCAAATCGCGAAAGATATCAAATCTAAATTCCCTTTTCTTTGGTAATAAAAAAATCATCAAAATTTTTGAACTTTCATTACAAATTTCATTAGAATTTTAGATGCTTCGTGACCTTTATCATCAAAATTAAAATTGAAGCCAGATTTTTATGATAATTTTTATTTGCGCCTTTGACATAAAACATAATGCTTACTAACATTTTAGTGTTTTTTAGCATTTTTCTTACTTTCGTAGAGTTTAAAAAAATACTATATGCAATTGTGAGCTCTTTTTCAAATTATTTAAACACTCATTAATTCATGTCTTATAATACGTAAAACAATGTAACGAATATATCAATCACAGTATAAGTATTTTGATCTACATTTGTATTAAGGAAAAAGTTTAATGCTTAGAACCAGACTAGGGAATTTAATATTGCAGTAAAACACAAAAAATAGTATTTTATTTATCGGAAATTGAACCCAAGATTTCAGGGATGGAACCAAACTTTCGAACTAAAACATCATGAAACAAATAAAAATAATCATTATGATTCCATGTCCGCTCCCTAATTGGAGCATATGGTGTCCGCGAAGATCCTCCAAGTCAGGTTCACGTCCCGTAGTTCTGACATGAATTGCCAATGAACAGTCAGCAGTGGACGTCGAGAACCTGATGCCTTGTAAAGTAGACAAGCGTGGTTAAAGCTCTCAGGAGGCATCCACAGTATATAGCCAAGCCAACCGTATCGCCTCCGATTGATAACAGTTGTCACCGGAATTTGCTGCGTCCATTTTTTTATTAAAAAAATATAAAAAAACAACTTCATATTCTGTGTCCGGGTGGATAAAAAATACAGTCTATGTGAGAAAAGAGCCAAAACCCTGGACGAGCGTTTTTGACTCGTAGTCATCAATTCCTTGGAAAGGATGATATGAACTAACCAATTTAAAGATGGTTTTACACTCAGTGTCCAGGAGAATGAAGAGTACAGGTCCGTGTGAGAAATAAAACCAGAACCCTGAACAAGTGTTTTCCACTCGATGGCTACTACCCTTAGTTAAAAATCTTGAAAAATTAAAAAAAATTGAGACACGAGTAAGGCCAACTCGTTCTATAGTATTTGGCGCATTCACCTAGTATTCTTGGGATCCTGGGTTCAATTCCTGGCACTGGACGAGAAATATTGGTTTTGAAGGTGGTTTTAAATTGCAATAATTCAAAGTTCCTCTACTGGTACCTGAATCGTTAGACTGATCATCTTACCTTTCATGTAACCAAAATGCTTAAGATAACTTTTGTAGTATTAGATAAAACCTGGTCTTCTTTTGATATTTTTAATGAAACATTTGTTAAGAGATCACTTGAATTTATTAAGAAGCACAATTGAACGTAGTTATGCAGAAAGCAGCCAATCCATAATTTCGAAACAACGCGATATTCACGTTATCGCGTGCAGTAAGGTAAATTCTATGTTCTGCTAAAAACAGTCAGACCGCTTTCATACTAAAAACTGTGTTAATCACCTTCTGAAAATGGTGTCGATCACAAAAACTGCTTTTCTCAATATGCAGAAAACACCTACAGCACTAGAAAAAATATGGTACTTTAAAAATTATTGAAACTGGTCAAATACATAATTAGATTCTTGTTTGTTATATTTAAAAAAACGAATGTTCTCATTATTTATCATTTGTTAGAGTCGAAAACATTCCAACTGTTGTGTTGACTTGATTGTTCACTCTTTTCACAAAAGTGCTATTATCTCAGTTTCACTTTTTAATGGCTGGCTGCTTTCTGCATAACTACGTTCAATTATAAAGTTTTATAAAGCACAAATATTTTCATCTTGAAGCATTAACATATTTATATTTATAGACATGCCCTTATTTTTTTATTTTTTTATAATTTATTTTTAAATATTTTTTGAGGGCAATTTTCAACGAGTTGTAAATAACTCACAATTGAAAAATGGAAATCAAGTTTGGGTAGAGTGGGATTTGAACCACAGACCTTTGAGCCGTGAGTCCGAGACACTAGCCACGGGACCACAACCCGATTCAATTAAAATTATAACACTCATGCCCAAACGCTCAGTCATGCCCAACGCGTATTTAAGGGGTTAAATGCAAAACTGCCACTGTGCATGATCACTATTTATGGGAAGATCAACAGAACCAGTAGCCAAATTACTATTTTTTTTTAGTTCTAAGTGTAAAATTCAACTTGTCCACAACTCGATTCAATTAAAATTATAACACTCATGCCCAAACGCTCAGTCATGCCCAACGCCTATTTGAGGGGTTAAATGCAAAACCGCCACTATGCATGATCACTATTTATGGGAAGATCAACAAAACCAGTAGCCAAATTACTATTTCTTTTGAGTTCAAAGTGTAAAATTAAACTTAAAATGAATACTTGTAGTCTTTTACTTGCTATACCACGCTCGAGTTGTACATTGAACTTAAAATAAATAGTCTTTTTGCTGCTGGTTTAGTTGGTCTCAGTGGTCGTTTTGCATTTAACCCCCTCATTTAGTCATTCTTTGACCCCCAGCCATGCGTGACGCTTAGAATCGAAACCAAAATGCATGATTGAGTCATGAAACCGTGGAAAAAAAACTGTGGATAAATATCATAAAAAGGATTGTGTTACTTTTTATGGGCATTCGTGGGGTTAACAAAACTTAAAGCAACTAATATTCAAACGTAAATACATTTTTTGTAAACAAGTCAAACAACGCCTAACGGTGTAATTGCAAAGCTCTTTTTACTTACAGGACTGCACTGATAGGAATACGTTTTTAAAATATAACAAATATGATTAAAATTATTTATTGACAATTCTTGATGGAATTCTATTGTAATGACGTAATTGCTTATATGTAAATATAAGTTATTAATTTAAAAATACTTGGTACCCTTCCACATATTTATTTGACCAATTAGCGCTTTCACTCTCTAATGGGCATCTTCAGACTGGTGAATATTATACAGTGTAAGGATAATTAATATAAAACTAAATATTATCTTAAGTGTACACCGCCAACACATGAACATTTGGCTTCACATAGATTAAATAACGATATATATAACTTTGCATCACATTTAAACAAGTTAAAACTTAATTTTGACGAATCAAAAGACATCAAAATTTTACATATAGGACATAAAGGTCCAAAGTTGGATAGAATATAAATTTTAGAAATAGATAGGTTAAAACTAATTGAGATAGAATTTTAATAAATCCGCATTTAGAATTAAAAAACTCACCCTTATTAGTCCCCTTGGTTGAACCCTGTACATTTTAATAAAACATTAAATGTTTTTCATAGAATAGAATCCTCTCTTACAGTACACCGCCAACACATGTTTCAATAATTTGTCCCACTCTGTTCCATTGAAATATTGCGCATTGTATATCTTTCAACTTACTTTTAAATGTACCTACACTTTAGATAATATTTAGTTTTATATAAAATATCTTTACACTGTATAATATTCACCAGTCTGAAGATGCCCATCAGAGGGGGAAAGCGCTAATAGGTCAAACAAATAAGTGGAAGTTTACCAAGTATTTTTAATTAATGACTTATATGTAAATATAAGTTATTTTATCATTATAAATGTGAGTTAATATTATTTTTGGATTCCACAAAATCCAGTAAAAATAAATAAATGGGTTGAAATTATAAGGAATAAATCTGATTGGGATTTACCAAAAACGAATGTTGATTATTAACTTTCAAATAAAAACTTTTTGATCTTTAAATGCAACCCTGGTAAATATAAACTCAATTACTATGGGTATGTTGTCGTGTCACTACTTTTTAAAAATATTTTACTCTTTAGGGCGGGTCTATATATCAATATGTCTATGTCTACCAGTGCAATTATATTTTACAAATTCTTCAATATTTTAAGTAAAAGCTTCATGATAACAGCACGTGTGGAAAATGAAAAATCTGCTTTGTTTTTATTGAAAGCCCAAAGATTTCTAGTTAATAAAATATGCATGGCACGTTATGTTTTTAGATTGTCAGCACGAACAAAAGATTGTAAATATTTTAGAACTTGACGAAGCTGATTGGGTATTTGAAAAAATAAATGATTCATGAAATTGCTACGAATAGATAAATCAATGTTTTCAAAATAGTGCTACCATATTAACTAATATTTTCTTAATTAAATGTAAGTAAGTAATTGTATGTAACCACTTGAGTTTTCTAAGTCTACCGGCTTCGAGAAGTACCCGCGCCTCTTCGTATGAACACTCATTACAATAACATGAAAATCCCACTAGGGGAAAGTCGGGCAAGATGGTTACGGTGGGCAAAACGGGTACTTCTCATATGTGACTATTGACGCAAAAACTAAACAAAACATTTGCACGGATTGTTAACTTACTCCCCCCGTATGCAAATAAGTCCACTTTGGCGTACCGGGAGAGTAATACATGTTCACGAGAGCGTCTACAAATTTTCCAGACCGAAACTAAAAACAAAATAAAGATAAATACGCTGTGTTATTACGATTTGTGTAATATTTACTGTGCATCAATATTTTTATTTTGAAAAAAAAAATATTTGCGTTCTTACAATTTACCCAAATATTTTAATTTTGAGGGCCCTTTTTAAAAAGTTGTAAATAAATGACTATTAAAAAATGGGTATCAAGTTGGAGTAGAGTGAGATTCGAACCACGGACCTTTGAGCCGTGAGTCCGAGACACTAGCCACGGGACCACAACATTGGTTTATATGTTAATTTTAACGTGTACAATTTACTGAGAAAGTGTTACGATTTGTGAAATTTTGTTCAATTACTTGAATATGGGTATCCGTTTTCTCTTTCTCCAACATGCAAAACAGGATTTTTTCAAAGTTTAGATAATAATGTATTACTTAAAAATGATAATTCTTAGTTATCTAATCATATAAATTTTGTTCACTGAAGTAGCATTGTAAATTTGTGTTGATTTTATTTAATATTTTTTAAACCTTTTAATGAGTTTTTAATACCAATGTTAATGGAACCGTCTTGCCCTACCTTTCCCTATTCATAAAATTTGCCCAAAAATATAAAACCAACGTGCTGATAGGACGCACGCGAAGGATAACGCTAATCAGTAGTGCGCATTGTTGTTGGCTAAAACGGCATTTGTCCTGTTAGCACGTTGGTTTTATATTTTTGTGCAACGACTTTATGGTAAAGGCTCAGAGTTAAAAAGCGCTACAGCTCCAAATACGCCATTTCGCTCTATTTCATAGAACAAAAGTGTCGCAAATTTTCGATTTGGTTTTTGGTTTAACAACACGTGTAACAGACGGTTTCGTCGCTGCGCTTGCAATTCTTGACCAAAATTTTGCTGTTTTTTTTTAAATTAGCCAAAATGGTGTTTGTCTCACGAGTAACAATAGGCACTCAATGCAGTATTTTATCTTGTTTTTAAATATGTATTCGGCATTTCTTATCACCCACAGAATTTTGTCAAAGCCATGGACAATTTTCTTAGTTTCATGTACCTCAAACATAAGTTTTATAAAATTAGAAATGCAAAAATTTAAGTGAAGATATTTTGTTCACAAATACAACCTCTAATCTATGATGAAAAGTTTGAGGAACTATTGAGTCCACTGGAAAATGCATCGCAAGCATTCAAAAATGTAACTCACTGTTTCTAGGTAAGTCCGAATGTTCGAATACCATGCAGTTAAGAATGTAGAAAGTACTTAAATGTTTGAAACTATAAATGCCTGTATCCTGAAAATCTTGTGTGATGAGGAAAACCGATATCATATCTAAGCTTCACTGACAGAATGTATTAAGTCAATAAAACAAGTTCCGAGATAATCGCATTTAAAGCTTTTTTATTCATTCAACGCATTATTTCTCCCACAATTTCCTTTTTTTAAAGCTTTCAAAGAGTCATCTTTATTCTAGGCATAGCATAAAATTTTAAATCAACATCTTGCAGAAATATTCAAAAATATTTTAAATATATAAAGACTGTTGACTTAATGAATTCTGTCAGTATAGTCTCGATATTTGAATTTAGGAAAAAAAATACTACCCGAATAACATATTTTTGTTTCATAAGTTTTTGTCAGTATGGGCGGCTCTATAGCGTTATTCATGTAAAAGTGGATAGTGGGACTTGCATGTTGTTGTAATTAGTGTCCTGACGAAGAGTTGGGTATGCCTCGAAACTGATAAACATTTTTTAAAATCGGTCAATGATTATATTAACGTATTTACTAATATTTAAAAAAATGCTTGACCATAAAGTTAATGCTTTAAACATGTTACAATATTTTGAGTTTGTCTAAATGTTTGTAGACAAAATACTGGATTTAACGCCCTAGGGAGCTATTAGGATTGACAAATTATAACAGGGATGTAGAACATTTTAGAGAAGGGAATATGGTAGTCTAGGTATTTATAGGGCTTGTGACCACAACATTTTTTTATTTTTTTTAAATGAAATATTTGCGTTTTTATTACGTATATATTTGATTTTGAGGGCCGTTTTCAACGAGTTGTAAATAACTTACTATTAGAAAATGGGAATCAAGTTGGGGTAGAGTGGGATTCGGACCACGGACCTTTAAGCCGTAAGTCCGAGACACTAGCCACGGGACCACAACCTGGCCTGTGACCAGACTCTTCACAACAATAAACTTTTTAGCTCTTTAATATCAATCGCAACAAATAATAAGTCAACAGATGGAAGAATTGAAGAAATATGGATGTTCAAACATAGGCAAAATGGTTAATGTTACACTTGGTGTAAAATGCCCACTAAAACAAATTACGGACAAAGGCATTATACTTTTCTGGTCCCTAAGCTATACAACTTTTTAAGTAAGGACATATTGGTGAACAAAATGAAAAATAATATTTTCAAAGCTCGAGTCCATAAATGGAGGAAGCTGAGGAATATGTTTCATATATAAGAATTTAATTTTAGTTTCTTGAAAATCCTTTCTCGTTTTATTGATGTAGTTTTTATGTTTTTTTTTTTATTTTTTATTTCTTTTGAAGTTTTACACAACAATTGATGTGAAAGTATGTACAATTATGAATAAAATAAATAATACACTTGGAGTGGCTACATCCATAAATAAAAATAAAATTACTTTGAATATACCTTTTGTATAAACATTTTCATTTGTATACTATGTATTTGTATTTTATATTAGATTAAATAAAAAATAAAATTAATAAATAAAAATAAACCCGCCAATGATAGGTTATAAACCCTGTTAATGCCTTTTTAAATTCCTAACTAACTAACTAACCATCACGCCATTTCCCCAGAGGGGTAGGCAGAGAGGATAGAACGCCACACCACTCTGTCCTGGCACACTTCCTTTGCTTCCTTCACATTCATACATCTTCTCATGCACGCACGTCGATTATTCCGACTTTTCACATGACTTAAATTCCCTTCTCTAAAATGATATATATCCCTGCTTTAAATATGTAATTAGAATATAATATTTTATTGCTTACTCTCCATTATTAAAAAATATCATTAATGAAAACAGCAATTTATTCTATTAAAAATTTAAAAGGAAAATTAAATCCGCGTTGTGGTCCCGTGGACTGACGGATTACAGGTCCAAGGCTCAAACACCGCTCTCTCAAAACTTGATTCCTTTTTCTAATAGTCAATTATTTACAACTAAATGAAAATGACCCCAAATGTTGAAATATTTTGTTAAATTATAAAAATGCAAATATATCAATATTAATTTTTAAAAGCAAATAAAAACTGACTTTTTATTAAAATTAGTTAAACAAGTGTTCCTTTGGCGATTTTGTTTCTGTCAATCAACGAACTGTAATCTAATGTAAATCCAAAAGAAAAGAGAAAACACTATGAATTATTTCGAAAGCAAACGCCGCGCCGTACATATTATGATTATTCGCAAATAAATCTGTGTTTAATGATTTTGTAATTACATTAAAGCTTTATAAAATATGCACAAATAAGAAAATATAAAAATGAGAAAGAAATTAAAAAAATATTATTTTACTTCAGAGTTTATTTAATAAAAATAAATTATGATAAAAAGTTTGTTTATCGCCTTTAGCTTATCTCTAATATTTTGTGTAAAATTTGTTAGAGACATTCGCAGCAATTCTGTCAAATGCTCGTTTGTAGCTCGTAACGATGTTTTGATTTTACAAACTTCCTAGAGGAGTAAGGATTTATAATATTTAGAAAGGAAAACTCGCGAAAATACAATTATAATTGGGAAGAAAAGCATTTTAATTTTTAGGAGGCATTCGGAGCCGCACTTAACCCAACAAAAGGCCGCATAACCCACGTCTGGTGCTGGAGTCCAGGGCAAAACCACAAGCGTACATAAACATCAATCTTCGAAATCGCACTACTCGCTCTAACACTTTATTTGCTGAGGAAAACTATAAGACCAACACTGGGACCAATCTGAAAAATTCTGCTGACTTTTCTCGAATCCAGGACTTAATGACTGCCTTTACCTCATCATCTGAGGTGTACTGATTACCCTTGAGGTATCTCTTGAGTCGAGGAAAAAATAAAAACAGCAAGGCGCAAGATCGGGGAGTAAGGAGGGTGTGGAATCGATTCCAACTTCAGGTTTCTCAGAATCTCTTCAGTTGCGCGCGAGGTGTGTGGACGAGCGTTGTCATGTTACAAGATTATTGAATTATTTTACGGAGTCTTAATTGCTATTATTTTTAAATAATTATTATTTTGATAGTAAAACTACCAACACATTAAAATAGTGTATTTGGGACTACTGATGTTTATTGCATTATAACAAAATGGACTTCAGATTTTTATTCAAACATAAAAAAGCATTTTTGGGATGAAAGTAGAGGAGCAGAGCTATTTTTTTATATAATAACTTATACAAAATAGCTTATTGCGATAATTTCTGCATTTTTAAAATAAAAACGGCAAAAAATGGACTCCCGTGATTTATACTTTAAGGCACAGATTATTATTAATATTTGAAGCATAAACATTGTAGGCAAACACTTCAATAAATGTTAGTCAATTTTTTTTATACAATTACGTACTTACCGATTTTTCCATGTCTACCGGTTTCGAGACGTGCCCGTCTCTTCAACAGGACACAAACAGGATGCAAATCCCACTAAACATCTTTATCAAAGTAGCTGCACAGAAATATAGAACCAATGTGCTGATGGGACACACGCTATTAGAAGCTCACACAACGATGGAACATATTAATGGTGTAGAGTAGGATTTGCATGTTAGTGTAATTAGTGTCCCGACGAAGAGATGGGTACATTTCAAACTGGTAGACAGGTTTTATACAAATATCAACTCACATATGTTGAAATGTTTGACCACAAAGTCAATGCTTCAAATATTCAATAATTTTTTTTTTTAATTTAAAATCTAAGCATAATACAAAATCAGCTGTTTTTCTAGTAATTTCATTTCTAAGCGTTAATATTTTTGATCTGTCAGATTCAGATTTTTAAAAAATATTTTGACATTTCATCATTCAAATTGATTTAATTTTCCAATGGATTCTGAAAACTAAATTAAATAAGAAATTTCAATAAATATTTTTCTAAGGGTTCTTTTTGGCGTTTGAGATATTTTCAATAAAAATATTCTTAGAAAAAATCTCCACATTCGTTTAAATAAAAACGCGGCCTAGAATTTCTTTCACTTATTTTTTTTTATAAACAATTTTCGTACCGTAGTACATATTTTAATACAATATTAAATGGAGCCAATTTGTTTTTTTTTCTTTTACTATTGTTTAAGTTTTTAACGTTCACATTTGCATGTAATTAAAATAAAACCGCTCTCATTTAAACCACTTATTTTTTATTTGATTACCCACCGGTTTCGGAGCTACAAATGCTCCTTTATCAAAGTATAATTGAAAATTATAATGAAAATAAAATTTTGTTATTAGTGTTACACAATTCTTATTATTTTACAGGAACACTACTACAGTTTCGGGAGAACACTCTTCCCATCGATGAGTGATATAAAACTAATATAGTAAACACAGAATATTGTACACAATGCATTGAAGTTAAACAAAAAATAAACATATTAATCAGTGAAACTTAAAGCTGGGGGGTTTTTCCCCCCTAATCTAAGGTGTTAGCATATATATGGATAGTTATCTAAAGTACAGATATGAAAATATGATCAATGAGGGAAAGGACGCTAAGTAGAATTCATTTCTGAAAATTTGACACATAAGTGGAAATTAAAATAATTAAGCCTAAGATTAAATATGTTGAAAGACATCACTCGGCTAAGAGAGTGTTAACAGACGCGGGTCTAAGAGGGAAAGTGGAGTGAGGGAGATCGCAAAGGGAACATAGTCAATAAGGGTGAGGGGTGATTAAATGTGTGATGATTTACACATTTAATCACCCCTCATTTTACAATCACACCCTAAAACTCCTGCACCAAGTAAATAACAAAGGCAGTAATATGAATAATCTAGAAATAATAGAAATTCACAAAAATTTAAACTCTCAGAACAACTTAATTAATTATCACACATTTAATCACCCCTCGCCTTTATTGACTATGTTCCCTTTGCAACCTCTTTCACTCAACTTACCCGCGTCTGTTAACACTTTCTTAGCCGAGTGATGTCTTTCCACATATTAGGCTTAATTATTGTAACTTCCACTTCTGTGCTAAATTTTAAGAAATAAATTCTACTTAACGTTATTTCCCTCATTGATCGTGTTTTCATATCTATACTTTCAATAATAATAATGTTTGGATAATTTATATAGCGCCATTATTGTGAAAATCACCTCAAGGGCGCTGTACAATAATTAAATATCCCAACACGTCTTGTAGCTACAGAGCGCATGGACGGTTGGGATTCTAGTTCCTCGTCTCCAATTATGATATAATACAATTATGATATATTTGAGCTAGATAACAGAACGTCTTGCAGCTACAGAGCGCATGGACAATAAGAAATCTAGCCCCTATTTCCATTTTTCTTTTTTCTTTTTTTATTTGACAATGAAGTTTAGTGATATTTTAAAAACGAAATAAAAAGCAAATTTACAAGTTTAGAAGTTAGATAACAAAAAGTCTTTCAGCTACTGAGCGCATGGACGGTTGAAATTCTAGACCCCATTTACTAAATTAAGATATTTGATTGTTGATAACATTTAGATAATATGATAAAAATAATATGATAGCTAACATCACAAAAAGTCTTGCAGCTTCAAAATGCATCGACAAATGGAATTTCAACAACATTGAATGATTTTAAAAAGTTTCTAATAAAAAATAATTTAAAAAAACACAATAATAATACATTGAGCAAAGAACCAGTAGTATGTCAATTAAGTGAACATGTAACAGCACAAAAAGTAAAATTTATAAAACTAAACAAAGATGGCATTCCTTAACTTATTATTAAGGTTAACAAGACAATAGACGATACTCTAACTCAAACTCGTCCCTGTTTTATTTTGGTATTTAGTATAACTATCCATATATATTATGCTAACACCTTAGATAAAGGGGAAAAAACCCTGTTTTAAGTTTCGCTGATTCATTTGTTTATTTTTTGTTTTAATTCAATGACATTGTGTACAATATTCTGTGTTTACTATATTAGTTTTATATCACCCGTTGATGGGAGTAGTATTTTTGTAAAAAATAAATAATTGTGTAACACTAATAACAAAGTTTTATTTTCATAATAATTTATAATGAAGTGTTACGAAGTAAATGCCGATTCAATTAACAATATTATATTTGAGAATTTAATATATGATCAATTCTATTTCATATTTTAGCAGTGTCAGCATAAGTCTTATACATATACGTCAGTACGACACCTAGTACAATTATATATATTCTTCAGTGAATTTTTATTTATTTTTATAATTACACAATTGATGCATGTTTTTTTTATTTATACAATTTATAGATTTTTGTCTTGCAACTAGCAGGAATTGAACCTGCGACGCCAGTTTCACAGTTGGCTGTTTAACCAATTATTGCCTGTCATTACACTATTGCACCTTTCAAATTCAAATGTTTGCTTGAAAAGCGATTTATCGGGAATTTAATTTAATGCATTTTGTGAAAATAACGACTTGTAAGAAAAAAAAACTATTTATTGTAAACGTCTGGATTTGAAGTACTACCTACTTGCCTATCATTTCCAAAATAAACCCATTAGATGACTGTGTACATAAACTGTATTTTAAAAATATGTTTAAAGCGATTTGTTTACGGTTAGAAATGTTTATGTAAATATTAATGTTCAGAATATAAATTGTTGTATCGTGTAAAAATAATAGGAAAAATAAATATTAAATGCTTTGATATGAGTGAGAATTAAAATTAATTTATAAACCTACGTTTGTTTTCTAAAGCAATATTCATACATGTTTTTGGTTCTATGTATTTAGTCGTGATTTATTTATTACTGTAAAGAATATTATCATAATAAATAAAAAAGTATGTAAACTGATTGTGTTTTTATTTATTTACGACATTTCTGCTATTTGCATTACATCTTAATTTATGCAAACGACCGCAATCTTCATAAAGATCATTTCTGTGTACGTGAGATGTCACTGAACTCCTCCTAAACGGCTCAACCGATTTACGTGCTGTTTTCAAAGAAATGTAGATATTTGCGCTGCGCGTGTTCGTAGATATTATAATCTTTAATCGAATATGTAATAAAGAGGTTAAAAGCATAAATGTCAAACAAAATAGTTTTATATCACCCGTCGATGCGAAGAGTGCTCTCCTGAAACTGTAGTAGTATTCTTGTAAAAGAATAAAAAATGTGTAACACTAATAACAATGTTATATTTTCATAATAATTTATAAGGAAGTGTTGCGAAGTGAATGCCGACTTTATTAATAATATTAGTTTGATAGTATTAATATTTGAAAAAATGCAATAAACCATTGAAATTCTTAATTGTAAGTATGTTAGTAAACTAATAGTGTAATGGTCAGCGCATTTGCCTACCATGCAAGAGATCTCGAGTTCAAAACTCGGCATGGTTCATATGAAATATTGATTTAAAAGGGATTTTTTCACACCAGAATATTTCATAGATCCTCGACTGGTACTCGAAGCGTAAGACTGGTCATCTTCTTTTCAAGTAACAAAAGTTATCAAGATGCGCTGCAATTGGTGTACCAATGCATTGCCCTATGCACCATTAGGTGGGGAAAGGGAATTATGATTATTATGTTGGGTCGGGTCAATTATTTAATGCAAGCGAGTTGTAGTCTCATGGCTTGTGTTGCGGACTCACGGATCAGAGATCCGAGGTTCGAACCCCACTCTGCCTCAACTTGATTTCCATTTTCTAATAGTGAGTTTTTAACTCGTTGAAAATGGCCACCAAAATTGATATATTTGGGTCAATTATAAGAACGCAAATATTTATTTTTTACTAAAAAAAAAAAAAAAAATTAAGTCAATATAAATACGGCCTCGTGGCGTAGTGGTCAGTACGTTTATCTACCATGCAAGAGGTTTCAGGTTCGATTTCCGACATGGTTGACATGAAATATTTATTTAAAAAAGTGTTTTTAGAATATTTTATAGACCCTGGATTGGCACCTAAAGCGTAAGACTGATCATCTTACCTTCATGTGACAAAAAATATCAAGTAACGCTAAGACTCGTGTAGTAATGCAATGCCTTATGCACCATTAGGTGTGGAAAGGGAATGATGATGATGATATAAATACAGTTATGGTGGGTTTATGAACTACCTGCACCGTTTTAAACTTGTGATGATGAAACCCCTCAAGATGTTTTCCACTTCTTGATGCTTTGCCCCTTTTTCAGCGTCTAAAGACAACCAGGAGGCGCATGCAGAATCGTTGATGAGGAACTACACATCCATTCGGCTAGAAGTCACAATAACTTATAAGTGCATTATTGTACTTATTCAGTGTATAAAATATGTTTACTTGAATAGAGAATTGTTTAGTAATAATTTAAATCATATTAGTAATAGATCCGATAGTGTACTGTCAGTTCCAGGATGCAGAGCTAAGTTCGCACAGAGGCACTCCTCACATGTTGGTCCAAGATCCTTCAATTTTGTAACCAAGGAACTACAAAACATTAAATAACTGGTACATTTTAAAGTAGGTTAAAGGTTTGGATCAGCATGGAAGGAACAGATAGACACATTCTTTAAAAAAATAATTAAAATTAAAAATAAATAAATCATGTTTTCGGAATATCAGCATATGTTAATTAATTTTTTTTTTCTTTTTTTCATATTCATGTCATACCATATATGTATGTATCCCGGAGCCGTGTAAACACGTGATTATATAACCATGCGTTGCGTCCCGGTCCCGTGTTTTCACGTGGTTTACCGGCGGTCTAAAAAAGTGCATTTTATTGACATTTAGTGACTTTTATTAGTACTTTTGCTGCTGGTGGTATACCACGGGACCGGGACACAACGCATGGTTATTATAATCACATGTTTACACGGCTCCGGAATACAAAGCACAGAAAAAGGATTGAGACCCTGTATATGTGCGAACATTGCAATGCGCAATGTGGGTCTCCATATAGACCAATGTTGGCAAAACTATCATAAAAAAATAACTTATTTAATTATTTCAAATAAATTAAGAAGTTTCAATTGATTTAACCTAGTATTTTTATAATTATGACACTTTTAAGAAACCCCTCACAAAGCATGAAATTTCACAAAAATGGGCCGGGCACAAGGTAAATTCTATGTGTATTCGGACGGTGCCTTTTAATAATTAAAAAAGGAATGGTCCACGCTCAGACGTTAAAGTCTTCTTTGTGGGCATTTTTTCCCACTCATGTTATGGCTTAATTTTAAGATGTATTTTTCTAAAGGGTATTTTTGTAATTATATTTCTTTGTAAATAATATGTGTATGGAAAAATAAACAAATAAAAAAATAAAAAATCTCGAGAGGTAGCATCTTACATGGTTAGAATAGTGCTGGTAATTAGGACAGTAAATGATAACAGGACACAAAATTCCGCTCATACACGCGTTTGTGTAATATTCATGTAAAAAAGTGAATTGAACAGGAATGTTGCGTCTCATAAAATGAAATAATACGGAACAAAATGGACACCAAGTCCTTGGAACAATAGGCATAATCTCCCAGTCTACACACGTGCGTTCCCAGAAATTCTTCAGCAGCCAGTGGACCACGTGGTGACGGTATCTACCTACTGTCTACAAAAGATTCTCTTCGGACATCTATCTCCCTTTGTTAACCATGGAGTTGATAGAGTGCTTTATTTATTTAGTTTTTTATTGCTTACTTCTTGGCATGAACACTTGACAAACTTGCTACTATGCTCTATTTTTTGTAAATTTATTGATATCATTCTAATTTTGCTAGAATTCCACTCGTCCATGCGCTTTGTAGCTGCACGATGATTGGTTATCTAGCTTTCATATATCAACTTTAAAATACCTAAATTTTGTAAATGGGGTCTAGAATTCCAATCCAATTCCAATGCGCTTAGTAGCTGCAAGACGTGTTGTAATCTTACTCCTTTTTATTATTCATATTATTTTTATTTTTTTTAGTATCATTAATACTAAAAAAATCCATTTGAGAAATATGAACCTTGTATTTGTTTACATAAGTTGCATCCAATTTTTATCAAACTCAAAAATGAGTATCAAAAGTCAAATAAAATGGTCAAATAACATGTCATTCAAAAGAAAATTTTCTGTTCTCTAAGCAATTTTATTTGTCTTTGCGTTACATTGTTACTTTTGATTACATGCCTTCAAAATGGAATGTCTATTAGACAAAAAGTAAGCATTTTAACCATATTCTGTTTGCTTTTAGCTCATGGGTATTTCCACAAGCTGCTAGTAAAGTTAAAATATAATATACTAACAGACCCGACAGACATTGTCCTGCCCGAACGTTGGCAAAATACTTTTCATCGGCAAGTAGGTACCTAGGTACTTATTTGTGATTGAATTGCAAAACATAAAATTAATATTATTTCAAATATGTCATTCTTTTTGCAAACGTCAAACTCCAGTCGTCTCGCCAACAAAGGGGTGCACTTACTCTCGACAACACTCGACCATAAATGAACCGTTATGGGTCTCTAAGGTTCGGGTAATCTGATACCTGATATATAATGGCAATTTCTAAGTACAATTCATGAGTACGATTTTTTATTTTAACCTTGAAATAACGAGTAGTCATCACATATGTCAAACAATATAAAAAAAACTAATTAAATATCAAGAATAATTCATTATATGTCAATTTTAGTTTTTTTTGAGAACTCGTAAATTTATTTGTCTTGCGGTGTATGTAGGAATACGATTTTTAAAAATGTGTTAATTTAATATTATTTTAGTGTTACCCAAAAATCCAATAAAAAGAAAGAAATGGGTAGAAATAATAAGGAATTTAAGGAAAGAATCTGATTGAGATCCACAAAAAAACAACATCTTTCCATTTTTTTGCAAATGCATTCTTCTTGAATGCAACCCTTGTAGATGGATAAATAAAATATTTATACTCCTTAATTATTTTTTACATATTAGATTAAAGATTTTAATATCTACGAACACGCACAGCGCAAATATCTATATTTCTTTGAAAACCGCACGTAAATCGGTTAAACCGTTTAGCAGGAATACGGTGACATCACACATACAGAGGAATTATTTATAAAGATATTTAGTGCAGAATTTTACAGTTCTAATGAAATATATAACTATCAATGTATTCAAAACGTGTTTATATTTATATTTTCGAGTTTAAAAATGAGCACATACAAAAGGCTCTCAGATGCCATCACGTCATTTCGACGTCACGCGTTACGACCGACGACTAGGGTTCTAATAAAGATTGCGTAGAAGTTTGGCGCCAAAACGTCATACGTGCCGTTTGTCCCACAGGGTACATGACGTTTCGTTTTCGGATAGTTCAAAATATGCATATTTTAAACCTTTGTAGAAAATTTATCCGGCGTCGCACAAAAAAAATATTAATACCATAAATATATGAATAAAACGTGAAAGTTGCCTATTGAGGAAATAAAGGAGAAACGTGACTATTGAGGAAATAAAGGAGAAAACAAATAAGATGAATAAAAAAAGTACATTGCTGAATAATTTGTTATAAAACAATAAAGGAGAATTATCGGGGTCGGTATTAGATAAGAACGCCTTTCTCGAAAACTGCCGTGAAAGTTTAATTATAAAAACTTTTACCTTAAGAATGGGTGTTTTTAAAGTTATTTACGTTTTTTTCCAAATGAAGGGGACAAGTGGACAAATTAGCCAATAATGTAATCTTCTAATTAATTTTTTCTTCAATCCCTCGATTGTCGGAGTAGTCAAAAATGCTCACTTTCGTCTACTTGACATTTGGTTTTGAAGGCTTGTAATCGAATAAAATAATAAATTTTACGTAAAAAAAACACGAAATTTCGTAGAACAGAATTTTTTTATTGAAAACTCTATAATGTTAACCATTAAATTTTAATTTTTATATTCCTTTTATTGATTTATTTTTAACATTATATGTTAGCGTGTTTATTGAATGTAACCATTGTGTTATAATATGTACATGTAAACTTTTAATGCTTTTTTTTTCTCGTTTATCTAATTTTTATTATTTTATGTGTTTATTTGTACACAATACGTATTTTTTGTAAAGTAAAAGGCACTACGTGCCGTGTATATTGATAAAAAAATACATAATATTTCTGTCTGATATTTTTTCTAGCCCTTTTAATTATTAATCCCAAATTAAAATGTGTCAAATTCAAACATTTTAAAATACTTTAAGCATTTAAAAACTCAAGTGTTTGTCACGTTATTATTATTTTAATTTAAATAAAAATACAAAGTTAATTGTAATTTACTGTTTTAATTAATAAAGCTACAGAATTAATTTCTTGAAGGGGAAAAGAAATTATTTTTCTCCTTTGAAGCTGCTTCTCTAAAATATTTTCCGTTGCTTCTCAATTTTTCTGCTAACTTAGCCAACTTTAAAATAATGTTTTTTTAGTATAACAATAATACCTGTGGTCAACTAAATTTTTGTGACAATAGATTTTTCTAGATTGGGTGTAGTCTGCGTAACTAGGCAAAACCAGTCTATGCCATATGTACCATTATATGTGGAAACAGAATAAAAATACATACAAATTTGTATGTAATCATTTATCGACTTGTATATGTCTACCAGCTTCGAGACGTACCAGTATCTTCGTCAGGACAATAAATCACTCTAACATTTTTAAATAATAAATTTATTCAATCGGGTACGTTGGTGTACGCTTCTAAAAACACATGACTTATCAGCACGTCGATTTTACATAGACATTTACGATTGGCGCGTTTCTATAGCTTTATTATATTGATTAATCGATTTCTATAGGAGTCAAACGACATAATTTGATTCAGGATACGGCACTACCCGATGTAAGGAATACCGCTTTACCCACCGTTAAACTACTGGGAGTCTTCCTTCATTCTGACTTTTCTCTTGACGCTCA
This sequence comes from Micrasema longulum, assembly GCF_059751315.1. NCBI lineage: Eukaryota > Metazoa > Arthropoda > Insecta > Trichoptera > Brachycentridae > Micrasema > Micrasema longulum. Next base: position 327,870 of record NW_028277410.1, read on the forward strand.
AATTAGTAGAACGATAAGTTCATGATTAAAAAGGAATTCAGACAAATTATATTATTTAAGAATTCGACTATTTTACCATCTTTCAGATTGTTAAATAAAACACGGTAGACAATTTGTTAGAATTGCCATGGTAGATTTTTACTCGGCTTTCTATTAATAAACTAGTACCTAATAGTTCTAGATTATAATGTTTTTTTATCATTTGGTATTCATAAAAATTGTTTTAATTTCTTTATTAATGTTTTCTTTTCTTTTCTTTTCTTTTCTTTTCTTTTCTTATTTTTTTTAAAGTAAAAATATTTATCTTTATCATTTTTTTTATCAGTATGTATTTATATGTATATTTATACTAGGTAGTAGTTTTAAATAATAATTTATGTAATTTAAAAAAGAAAAATCTTTGTTTAGTGTTATTCAAGATTGTTTTAATTTTTTTATTAATATGTGTAGCTTTCTTATTTTTTTATATTTTTTTTTTACGGGTTCCAAATATTTCTATGACTTAATATTTTATTTTTCAAGTACTTTAATAACTAGTTATATATTTTTTAAACTGTTTAACTTTTTTTTGACTCCTTAATTTGAAAATAACTGTTTAGTAATAACTTGTTTTAAATACTATATTTTACTTATTCCACTTACATGTGTGTATTTTATTGTATATGCAACTTATATGTAAAAGGCACTAGGTGCCGTTCATTTCAATAAAATAAAAAATGGCATTATATTAAACGATATTAATTTACTTAATTAATAAATGTTTTTAAATTATTATTTATACGTTTGCCTTATAAAAATACCTGTTTTTTATAGTCTATTGAGTTAAATAATTTTTGTGGTAAAACATGACATAACCTTAAACAAAATGATTATATATTTGTGTTATGATAATATATTGTTCGCGGTCTGGTAACATTACGCGGCAACTTAGCGCATGCGCACAGGTGGGATGTCAGACATTTAGACATAATACGATGTATGCAAACATGATTCTAGGGACTTTCTGGTATATTATAATTTTATGTTATTACATTTTTTTTACACTCTATGAGTAAATTGTGGTACAGTTTTTACCGTCAAGGAATGACAATATAAAATACCGTTTATTTTTTCAATACTGTTAATATTTCCAAAAATAAATTAATAACTAAGGTAATCATAAATTAAGCGATAAAAATATTGGGGGAAAAAAAACTTATTGTGTATCATCATTAGAACTTATTTTTTATTTCACATTTACATAAAACTTTTTTTTAAATATTGAGGCTTGTTAAGGAGTAGTAATTTTACAAAGCGACATGGGTGACAGTTCTATGTTTAACTTATCTCTAGGAGTCATTTTTGAAACTGATAACTTCAAAATGGCTGAAACTACTTAACTTACTAAAACGTCCAAATATGTACCAACAGTTAATTACATAAAATGCATTCTCGTATAAGAGATATATCGTCGGTGATTCTGCAATACCGCGTAACTATATTACTATATTTATTTTTATTTTATTTATTTATTCATATTTTTTGCTTACAAACTATAATCAATAATAAAAATAATTTGACCACACTGGGGTTTCCCGTGCCGAGGACACTTAACAATATACTTTTTTTAAATCACATTTGAGAATAAACAAAGAAGACTAACTTTAAAAAACGAAGATAACTAACAAATATTCAGGTAGTTTAAAAAACAAGGTATTTATGTACATCTATATTATTTATATTACAAAACTCACAATGAAAATAACAAAAACCTAACATAAGCTATACACTTATGGAGCAGTTGATTCAATATTGGTATGGGCGAATGAGACAATCCATTTTACTTCTACCTAGCTCCACTATCCATTTTTTTAAAGCCTCTTTAAACATTTTCTCGTTACTAATTGTTTTAATAGATAGTGGAAGTAGGTTATAGATTTTAATTGAATAATACTCAAAATCCTTTTGTCCGAAAGTGGTTTTAGTTTGTGTTTGTTCAAGTTGTCTATGTGTTGAGGATCTAGTGATTATATTATTTGTATGTGATGTATTGTGGGGGTTATGTCTTTCATTTGAGTAAGAGTAGTTTTTGAATCTGTAAGTGAGTATTGTTTTAGCATATAATTGTTTTTTTTTTTATATAATCATCATCATTTTATAATCATCATCATTCCCTTTCTGCACCCAATGATGCATAGGGCATTGAATTGGTACACCGATGGCAGCGTATCTTGATCATTTGTGTTACATGAAAGTAAGATAATAAGTCTTATGCTCCAGGTACCTGCCCAGGGACTATGAAATATTGTAGTGTGAAAACACATTTTTCAATCAATATTTTATATCAACCATGTCGAGAATCGAATCCGAGACATCTTCCACAGAAGGCAAACGCGCTGACCATTACACCACGAGGCCGAAAATAATAATATAACATAATAACATGTTAATCTGAGATGCGAATTTATGAATACTTGTTATTTTTTATTATTTAATGAATACAACACAAGGCGTAAGTATAGCCTGTGAGCTCGCCAATACATGACAGATGACATTAACATAACCATAGAAAAACATAGCAGTTGAGCTCTCAGAAGTAAAGCAACGTGAATGCAGCAATGCTTGAACTACATGTCAATAATATTCTAATAATAAATAATATTATTTGGCCATACGGAACTTTAAAGCACACCTTGGTTTAATTACTAATAGTATTTTATCGGTTAGGTAGGTGTATTTAAAAAAAAATGTTGCGTACCTGAAAAAAGCACAAATAATTATGTTTTTGTAAATGATGTCAGTAGCGACACTCAGAGAGTGGCTTTGTGACGTTTTGACATTTTTTATAAGAAATTCATGGCGTAGCCGAAATACTGTTATAAAAACGAGGATGTTTTTGTTGGTTGACGTTAGCAGGCGCTACCCAGGGGCGACTTTGTGACGTGAGAAATTATTTAAAAAAAGAGATTTATGGCGTAGCCGAAATATTGTAATTAAAACGAGGATGTTTTTGTTGATTGACGTTAGCAGGCGCTACCCAGGGGCGACTTCATGACGTGATGAAATTATTAATTTAATTTTTTTTTTTCATTTTACATAGCGTAGCCGAGATAAGAAATTGCGTGGTGTTTCGAAATTTAACCGTGTAGGTAGCCGCCTAGTTACAATATTATTTTTGTATTTGTATAACTCCTGTTTTATAATGTTTATGTATTTATCGCTATAAGAATTAAACTAAAGATAGTTTTTACTTTTAATCGCTATCCGTTTTTTAAATTATGTTTGTAACACTCAGTAATATTTATTTTTCAAGTATTCAATGTTATTTTTGCATTTTCATTAATATTGTTAATATAAAGCGTATTTTTATTTATTCGAATTTACTAGACTGTTTTTATTACAAAAAATAAAAATGCATATTTCTCTCTGTATTTTTCTGTTATAAACAATTTATTAAAATAATACACATCAAATTTCCATTGTCTGTTGATTTTATTTGCAATCTTCTTTTTTTTCGATGGTTAAAACTCTAGGAAATTCAAAGACAATAAAATTTTATCTGTCATATATTGGCGAGCTCACACGCTATACATAGCCCCAACACAATAAATATATCAAATCAACAAGTTAGGAGAATAATGCTTGGATATAAAATGTCATTTTAGTTGCATTCCAATGAGAGTCTATTTTTTTTATTAGGCATGTTAAAACAGGGCGTGTGTGAGTGAGAGAGGGTGTGTATGTTTATGAATGTAACTCCCACGTATGTTTATGAGTCAAAGGTAAAAAGCTTATTTCCCACTTATTTTAATTGAGAAAGAGTATATAAATATACCGGAGTATGGAAATATCACATACTACGAATGGCTGATCTGGGGTTACTCCGTATGGATCCGCCGGCGAAAGGATTTTTAAATGCAAGTAAACAAAAAACTATTTTTTAAATTTTTATTATTCCATTATTATTGTAATATTTTATTTATTTTTTACGTGTGGAATGATGCAGAGTGGCCTTTTAAAGGTACGTTTTTTTTTTCTTTTTTAGACATTTTATTTAGTAACGTATTGAAAACTAAATTTGGTCTATAATTTTGGTTTATTTGTAAATATTTTTTTTGTTATAATGCCTGTTGTTTTCTTTTAATAAATAAAATAGAAAAAAAAAATACCGAAAATATAAAATGGATTTAGAATAATAAATTGTGTTTTCGAAATCAATATGGATATTGTGGAGAAAAGTTTTCATACATAATTTAAAGTTCGTAGAAAAACTGCACGTCTTTGGCGGCCTTGGTTGTTGTGACGTCAAGATTCGTGAAATTGGTCTACACAAATTTAATGGCAGGAACAAATAATCACGAATCGTGACGTATTAGGGGCGTGGGCAATGGAATCACCGCTTTTGCGGGAATTCAAAATTACAATTTTTTAAGTAATTTTTATGCTTCTAATAATTAGCATTTTTTTTTTACTGAATAGTATTTCAAAGATCTTTATTACTTTAAAAATGTAAAAAAATGTGGTATTTTCCTACTATTACAAACACTTAGGACTTCTTCATAGACCAGGTGGATTTATCAACAATATTTTGTTCTTCATCTCTGTTGTAATATGTTCATGTTAACAGCTTCCCAGGGAGTTGAATCCAGTCCTTGTTTACAAAAATTTGGATAAACTCAAAATATTGCTGATAAATCCACCTGGTCCATGAAGAATTATAGAAATTAAAAATAAAAAAAATTTCGGCGTTGCCTAGTGTGTAGGTGAAATAATTAAATTAGATGAATCTTACCCGCATAAATAAAGGATTCACCTCTCTAACTTTACAAACATGAACAAATGAAAGAATTGAAGGAATAAAGATGTTCAAATATGGGCAGAATGGTGAATGTTACACAGTGTGTAAAGTGGCCACTTAAACCAGCCAATGACAGGTCATGCCTAGACTTCCATATTACCTTCTCTTAAATGTTCTTCGGCTCTGTTCTAATATGTAAACCATGTTAGAATAAGTATATATTTAAAATTTATGTAAATATATATAAGACTATGTTTATCATAGAACTAAATAAAATAAATAATAAATAAAAAACACATTATGCGGTATTGCACCAAAAATATATATTTTTTCTATGAATGATTTTAGATTTTTCAGACTATAAGTTATAAAATACATTTTTTAAAATACAAAATTTATCAATTAAATGAAATATTTTTTTTAATTTATTTCAACAGAGAGAAAACATTTTTGAGAGGGGAATATCGAAGTCTAGGCATTTCCTTCTCTGTTGAAATAAATTTAAATGTAAATAACTCCCTAGAGGGGAAATCCAGCCATTCTGCAAGCATTTGGACATACTCAAACATTGTTGAATTACTACCTGGTAAAAGAAGAAGTATAAAAATTGAAAAATTGCTTTCAGGCGTTGCCTAATAAGTGATTTGGTTCAGCCGGATGAATCTCACCCACGTGATAACGGTTTCAGCTCTTTTACTTCACAAAAGTCACCAGATGGAAGAGTTGAGGAAATGTGGATGTTCAAACATGGGCAGAATGGTGAATGTTGCACAGTGTGTAAAGTGACCACTTAAACCAGCCAATGACAGGTCATGAGCCCTGTAAATGCCTAGACTTCCATATTCTCTTCTCAAAAATTAAGTTAAATATGGATAACTCCCTAGAGAGGAAATCCAGCCAGTCTGCAAGCATTTAAACATACTTAAACATTGTTGAAATAAAAATTGGCCAAATACACATATTTAATCGCATTTCAAAGTTGAACTTTCTGTATCTTTTGCTATAAAAGTTATAAACGTCAACATGTTACGCGTGGTCTGTGAGACGAATGTTTATGAACCTTGGGTTATGTTTTAACAATGTGGAATCACATCATATTTTTTGTATCTTTTGTACAGCTCACACTTTGAGAGTCTTAGATATACTCAACTTACAGAAAGTAGGTAAAACGCCCATTAATTAGTATTTTCCGGATTAAAAGCGGAGAAAATTGTATTTTTTCTTTTATTTCGGTACCACTTTTCAATACAATCGGGGAAACAGATTTTTTGCGGATTAAGTCATCTCGGTACTAGAATGAACATTTTCTAAGCCGCAACAATTTCAACCCGAGCACTTAAAACCACACTCTTCGAGATAGCACTTCAAACATTTAACCCGGCTTAAAAATACAGAGCAATATTTTGAATTATTCCAAATTTTCACAGACAAGGACTGGATTTCACCTTAATAAAGGACATTTTAGAGAAAAATAATATTGATATCGCAGGACTAATGACTTGTCATTGGCTGGTTTAAGTGGACACTTTTCCACTGTATAACATCACTATTCTGCCTACGGTTATTATTATTATTATTTTATTCCAGTAAAATGGCTATGGCAGAGCCAATTCTACCATATAAACATGAACATAATTATAAATATAAACAAATTATAACAATAAACATAAATATAATAATAAACACAAATATAACAATAAACATAAATATAAACATAAAATAAAATTTTGTATTTGCAGCACTTATGGTGGTCTTAGCACATCGCGCCATCGCTCGAACAACGGTGAATGGATCCACCCTGCAGTGGCTTGGAGAATTTTGTTATTAGAGCTTTTCAGGCGTTCCCATAAGCTCCGGGCTCTTTGGCGAAGTAGGGCAGCGAAGGTGTTTATTCGTCCAGCTGTGAACATTTCAGAGGCACTGCAGTACCTAGGCAATCCGAATAATTGTATGTATGAATTGTTATACGTGACCCTTAATTTATTCCATGCTGCTTGCGTATAGTTGTTCCATAATTCTGCTGTATACATGGACGTCAAATACGAAGTAAAGATGATTTTCAAGTAAAGATGTTTAAACATTCACAAAAATCAACAGCGAAAGTATGTGTCTCTACTCATCCAAAACCGTTTTAAAGACCGTGGGTCATCCTATCGGTTACTCATACAAAAAAAATGTTTCTTTATTATTTATTTATTTATTTTATTGACGGACTTATGCAGTCTATTCTAACGATGGTAAATACATTTTTTCATAATAAAGACAAGCACTAATAAAATTAAATACAATTAACTAAAATTAAAGCTTGGACAAAAAAAAATTACTACCTTAAGACAAGGTCCGGTCTATTTTAGTCATTTTTTTCATCTATAAAGACTTACACCAAAAAAGTCCAGATCTTGTCTCGAGTTTACAATACGACACAGTTGGGACATTCGTGCATGCAAGCCATAGTTTGTGCTGTGTTGATCGAGGAACAGCACATTTTTATTTCGCAACCGGCGGATCGGAACATTGAATGCCACTTGTTCTAGTAACGATGGAACATCAATTAAGCCATTCAATAAATTAGACATAAATATGGAGTCAATGTTATTTCTACGTTTTTGTAAATTTGAGATTTTTAACATTGATGATGTTTCTTGTCGATATTCCCACTCTGTTATATTTCGTCATGTGTTCTTTTGCCATATTTAAAATAAAAAATATTTAATCCCAATTTCGGTCAAATAACTCCCAAAACTTTGAGGAAATGTGGATGTTTGAACACAGGCAGAATGGCAAATGTTACTCTGTGTGTAAAGTGGCCACTTAAACCAGCCAACGACTCAGCTACTGTACTCTGGGCGTAAAACATAGTTCCTCTTTCCAAGCATTGCTTAAAATAAGTTGTTAACTGTTAAAAAAAACATTTTTTTAGTTTTTATATGTCGCACACTGAGTAGAAGACTGTTGTAACTCAAAATTACTGACTTTACAACGGAGCAAAAATTCGGATTCACTATACATATAGTTATACTTCTAAGAAAATGTGATAAGTTTTTCAGGATTTTTTTATTTTTATTTTATTTATTTTACACTTAATACAATGATTTAAATTATCTTAAATATAACAAATGTAAAAGAAACGAAATGAAAAAATATGTATGTAATAATAAAGAAAAAAATCTGCTTCTCTCAAATTTCTATAATTTTTGACCGAAATTTCCATATATTGTCACAAAAAATATCAGCTTCGGTAAATCTATTGTAATATTGATCGCATATTCTAGGTATTGTAGATTATTTAAAATAGTTTGTTGACGCGTTTTCTGGGTAAAACAGAAGATTTTGTCTTGTCGGTCTAGATGGCACACGGAATGGAAGTCTTTCAAGTAGGTTAGGAGAACTAATTTTATTATTTATTAATTTGTATAAAAATAACTGGTCTAGCATTATTCTTCAATTTTTAAGAGAGTTTATTCCATGGTACTGCATACTTTCAGCATTAAAATGTTTTTGTAGTGGGTATATCAGGATTAATGAAAGTGCAGTTATTTTTTATTAAAAATAGAATCCAAAAAAATTGTAATGAAAACATTTAATATAGAGTGAAGTAATTGTTATAATTTCTAATGTATTTGTAATAATATTACGACTGTTTTAGTCAAATATGTAGAACAAAATTCACGTTTTGACTGAGTTCAGAACGCAAAATCGATCAATTTGTTTTATAAGTCTTCTACTCAGTGTGCGAAGTGGTCAAGGTGTAGACAAAAAGTGGAAAAAGATCACTATTCAAACCGTTGTTTTACACTTTATTTTTACCAAAATATCTGACAAATGGCAAGAAATTTTTAAGCAACTTGCCTGTTACTTTAAAAAAAAATTTAAAGTATATGAATACATTAAAACCTTTTAAGAATCCATTGGTTTGTGACGCAAATGTACCAAGATTTAACTATGTGGAACATTACCTCCCACGATAAATAACAACAATGCTTCTTAATGTGAACTTATTGATAAATACGTAATATATTAAAGATCTTCTTTATAAAAACACACAAAATGATAAGTCAATCCTTAAACCACTCTCATATACTTGTTTGTCTAATATTAATGTAAACAAATAAAATTAATCGTTAATTTTGCGCACCCATTATAAAACGAAATAATACAGACCAAAATGGATACAACATCATTGGGACAATAGGCATCATCTCTTCCCTCTGTAACAACAACCGTTTTACAGGAATTAACAACCAGCCTGTTAGCCACACGTGCGACAGTAACTACCCAAAATCTACGAAAGCTACTTTTCAGATATTTTAATTTGTTTTTTTATCCATAGTGTTGAAACGGTGTTTTATTTGTTTACTTTTTAGCACGAACACTTGACAAATTTTATTATTATGCTCAATGTTTATTTTTGTAAATTTTTCAATAATTTTAAGTTGCTAGATTTTCTCTCGTCCATGCGCTCTGTAGCTGCAAGACGATTAGTATTTAGCTTCAATTGGTAAATGTTATTAATTATTAAATACCTTAATTTTGCAAAAGGTATCTAGAATTCCAACCGTTTATGCGCTCAGTAGCTGCAAGACATGTTTTTATCTAACTCCAATTTTTGTAAATTTGTTTTTTATTTCGATTTTTAAAATATCACTAAAACTCCAAACTACATTGTCAAATAAATAAAAATGAAAATAGAGGCTAGATTTCTTACTGTCCATGCGCTCTGTAGCTGCAAGACGTGCTGTAATCTAAGCTCCTATATATCATAATTAAATGTAGTTATGCAGAAAGCAGCCAGTCTAAATTTTTTTTTGAAAGTGCTATTGGTGTTATCGGGTGCAGTAAGGTCAATTCTATGTTCTGCTAAAAACAGCCAGACCGCTTTTATACAAAAAACTGTATTAATCCTTCTGAAAATGGTGTCGATTACAAAAGCGGCATTTCTAAGTTTGCAGAAAATACCCACAGCACTAGAAAACTCTTACGGTACTTTGTAAATTATTGAAGCTGGTCAAATACATCATTAGATTCTTGTTTGTAATATTTAAAAAAATAATGTATAATGTAAGTCAAAAACATTCGAACTGTTGTGTAAATTTGATTATTCACTATTTTCACAAAAGTGCTAACATCTCAGTTTCACTTTTTTATGGCTGGCTTCTTTCTGCATAACTACGTTCAATTATTTTATTTATTTAACACTTGGTGTACATGTACAATATATATACATATAAGGGCGGGCATATTGCCTTAAGGCAATTTATTCCTACCTACCCAAACCGTTCAGTTTGAGAAAATTACAAATATATGGACATATTGAATCTTATAATTTTATACAACAATTTAAAACAAAGATTAACAAAATAAAAATATATTTTTAAAAATTCACTATATTATGAAGAGATGATAGGGGATGGGAAGGAAAGAAGAGGATAAAGGAACCATTTAAATATTAAGATAGTGACATTTCAATCTTGACTTAAATGTAAATAAAGAAGGGGCGTCTCAAACATTATATCAATAAGCAAGTACTGTTACTATAAAATTGCTATCATGACGTGGATAATGGAGGTGGGTTGCTCACGGATTGATGAATGGATCAGGTCAAAATATATTTTTTAAAAACTGTTCTATGGGACATGTTTCAAAATAATGACAAATTTTTCTCTCGGTACCAATGAGGAAACATTATCAATAAAAAAAATTGTAAAAAACAATATAGCAAAATATCAAGAGGTAGAAATGCCACTCTTTTCACAAAAAGGCTATCATCTTAGTTTCCCTTTTTTTATGTCTGGCTGTTTTCTGCATAACCACGTTCAATTGTAATACAATCATAATTAGAGACGAGGAACTAGAATCCTACCCGTTCATGCGCTCTGTAGCCGCAAGACGTGCTGGGATATTCATTGATAGTTCAGCGCTCTTGAGGTGAGTTTCGTAAATTTCTAGGCTCCATATTTCCTCCTCAATTTTTTTTTTAATCGCTTTCGCAATAAATGTGTTTTTGAAAAATTGTGCGTATATTTGTATGTTAACTCTAAATGAGTGGACAGATGTATCAATACGTTTTTTAATCCACATAAACTGAAATTTGGTATCCGCGTTCAATATAATGTTTTAATGTGGAAAATAAATCCATTCATAGCATACATTGTTTCTGGGAAGAACACACATAAATCTCTAAGCGGTTTTGTGTGACTTAGATCTCACGCAAGGAATTAGTCCAAAAAGATAAGTCTACTTCTCTATATCGTGTTACACATGACACAAGAAAACCATTATTGGAGAACCTTAAATCCAATCATTTTATATTACTTTGTACGTTTTTAGATAAATCCTAACGGAGTGGTAAAAACACCGCCATTTTGTTTGTTTAGGGACTGTACCATTCTGTTTTATCGAGAAATAAAACTTTTTTTTACAATTTTTAAAGGTCCATGAAAAAGTAAAAAAATATTTTTAGCTTTGAAGTCCCGCGAAAATGGTTCATTGCTTTGGCCACGCCCCTTACACGTCACGATTCGTGTAAATTTCAATCTTTTTTTGTGACCGTTTAAATGTAAATAGAACATCGTCACGTATCTTGACGTTATAGGATATTAATTTGCGAGTGCGGATTGTAAAAATTACCACGAATTAGATTTCAAATAATTGAAAATTATATGCCAAATAACAGTGAGTATTTTTTTAAAGATTAAATCAAATATGACAAAATACGACACGGCGCGCGGCGATTGGTAGTATCAATTTATTTATACGCCCTACGGGCTTTTTCATTTATTAGTAATACATTCAAGTTCAGCAGTGTAACATAAGTGCATAAATACATTAGGTTAAAAGTAAGAATAACATAAGAAAAAATAAATGAAACAATAATAAGTAAAAATCAGGAAATGTACCTATATACTCTATAGATACATAACCTACATAATTTTCCAGTATTAAAGGCATGCGCCGCATGTATCGCATGTATGGACGACACGCCACTGCTATATATGTATATGAGTATACAGAAAGATATTTAAGACTTTTACATATATAAACATACCCACACACATACATACACATGCGTATGCATACGTACACACCCACATATACATACATGCATATCAGGAGCGTGCGGTGGGGTTTTTGATTAGGGAAGCAATTAATATATAAGTAATTGGTACATTATAATATACACTACCCTTAAAAAATTAAAGACAAACTAAATACTTTATACATATGATTAGAAATAAAAACAATAATTTTACATATCTAGTAATAAATTGGAATAACAAATTAACCAACTTTACTTTATATATACTATTAATAAAAAACTGCGAAGTATTTTGTGGAATTATATTTTATTTGACTAAAATGCAGTGAAACCAAAATAAATATTATCTTTTTAAAAAACATGGCTTTTCAACGAAAAATAATTGGTCATTATTTGAACCCGAAAAATCAATATATGTAGTAGATTATAAACTTTTTTCTTATAACAAATCAACATTATATTGATGTTATGTTTGAATTAAATTCTAGATTTAATTTTGTATTCCTACTCTACCCCAAAATAATAATTAAACTATCATGTCCAGCGCCAAAATACAAAAATCGCATCTCTGTGCTGTGCGGCGCGGCGCGGTATTGCGTTTGCGTCACATTGAAAATAATGTATTGTTTTGCTTCGATTGCTTCCGTTGCCTAGTGAGGATTTAAGTCTGCGCCTGCGCCCGGACTGCGCGTTCAGTACGGCGCTGGAACGGAATTTCGAATTTGCTTCCATCGCGATCGTTCTTTAAATCGATACCCAGCCAGCCAGTAGCAAGTACTTGCCGATCAGTCCGCGCTTGACAGCGCTGGTAAATGGATGTGCCGGAGGCTACGTTGCTTTTTAACATATATTTTTTAAGGTGATAGTAAAATTCCTTCACAATTCATCGCGATTATTAATCAAATTATTATTACATAATTTGTTTATAGTAATCTTAATGTTAGGTATTATGAATGATAATTTATTTATTAAATATGCTATTTTATAAACATTATTTGCCTAAATGTAGGTTCCATGCGTTCTATGAACGGACCGCGCATGATGCATATATATACATACACATGCACATAAATCTATTATTTTTATAGAGATATAATTTATTTATTTTTTAATATTTAGTGCCTTATGCACCACTAGGTACGGATAGGGAAATTATGATGATAATGTTGACTAAGTATTCCGCGGTACGTGCATCAATGGCAGCTGTCAAAACGAACTAGGAGTGCGGCTAGGAGTAGCAAGGGCCACATTCAACTGTATGAAGGCTGTTTGGAAATCTGATATTTGCCTTAATATAACGCATGCATAACACCTATTCTCCTCTACGGATGCGAATCGTGGCACCTATCTGGGTGGTTACGCCCCATTTACTTTGTTGTATTTATTTGCTGCATACTGGGCCCTGATTAGAATGTTGCGTTTCTTACTGTGGGTAGGTACCACATTTTTGTCTCCAGCCCAACATGTTCGATATTCAAAATTACACAAATGCATTTAACAGAAGAACAATTGTTAATATAACCGAACTGTCAGGATTCATGTGCTCAGATAACTTTTTTTCTTCTCACCGCGATCGCGAACCAGTTACTTTATCCACTGTGTCGTGAAATAATTATATTCAAGAAACCATCTCAAGTGCCCATTCTTCATGTTTCCACGATCTGATCTGATCCTGACTGCCGCGAGACAAGTTACAAACAATAAGGTACCAGAACCCCAGTGCAAGGTAGGAATTGTATTCGTTGTATTTAGGGTTCAGTGGCAAAGTAAATAAAGGATAACGCATACCGCAAACCAGCAACTTCGAGCGTGCATCTGCTAACGGGCAAGTAGTGCGATCACTAAAAACATTAAATTTGTTAAAATTTAACGATAGAAGAAAAATTATAGACCTTTTAAATTTATTCAAAATTGTAAATTCAATATGGGATTGCCCTGAACCATTATCTCTCATCAACTTCAGAGTACCTGGAAGAATGACTAGACAGGTGCCACCGTTTTGTAGCAACAATTCACGGACAGTGTATACTTGTAATGCCGTATTAAATAGACTTCATGAACTCGGCAATAGTTATTCCCACGTATTTGATATATTTAGTGTAGGGTAATGTTCCCATAGAACAAACTTTCTGAACTTTTTCAAAGATGGTGAATAGTAATTATATTTATTTATTCATGCATTTCATAATATATACAGTGTTTTGTTCACTTTGCCCAGCTGTATGAAACCGTACCTATGATTTTCTTGTTGTATTACTGTAGAATGTTTTATTATTTGAACTTTCTACTGAATATGCTGTATAATTTTTAGATTAATTTTTTAAATTTAAATCTTGTACAATTTTTAGGTTTAATTTTTTTTATTAATCTTGGGTATAAGGAAATTTATGTTCTAAAAAAAATATAATATAAATATAAAGTCAAATATGTTAGTATTATAAATGTTTGTAAAAGGCAGATTTGCCGTTTATGTTAGTAAAATAAAATCACTAGGGCCCAAAAGAGCAAAATACTAAGTTTTCAGAATAGATGTCTCAGAAGAATCTTAGGTGTGCGGTGGTTAGACTTTGTAAGGAATAAAGTAATAAGAAAACAGACGCAACAAACTCCGCTGACAACTGTTATCAAGCGGAGGCGATACGGTTTGCAGGCCATTTACTGCGGATGCCTCCTGAGAGCCTTAACCACGCTTGCCCACTTTACAAGGCATCAGATTCTCGACGTCCTGGACGTCAGCTACTGACTGTTTTTCAAGAGTTTATTACAGAGCTAAGGGACGCAAACCTGACTTGGGAAGACGCACAGGAGCTGGCAGCCGATAGAAATGCATGAAAGCTCTTAGTGGATACCATATGCTCAAACTAGAGAACGGGCATGGAATGATGACGATGATGATGACATACATAATTTTAAATGAAGCTGAGTTTAGATTTATTTTAGTTTTGAGGTTCGTTTCTTCTTAATTAATTATCACAAGTAATAACAGTCTCTTTGTTTTGTACTTTTATGGCAGTTTTGGGTGGAATTTTTTGTTTTTCTTTTCAAATTAAGTAAGTTGTTTATTGTCTTTTCAGTAAGGCGACAAAACGTTTCGTTGACACGAAAGCACTTCATTATGCAAATTGAATGACTTGATTTCTCGTCGTGGCTGTTAATTTGTCAAAATAATTCTATTTAAATAGCGCCCATGGGATCATCTTGTTAACATCTGTCATTAATTTCAATGATTAAAACAATTCTAAAATTAAATTATTATTTCAGTCAGCGCCACCCGGCGTATCTTTCGCACGATTAATGCGAAAGGTCCATTTTTTGCGATTTCTTCTGGTGCTCTCTTTCATTTGGTGATAATGTTGGTAAAATAAAGGTTCAAGTCCAAAAGTTCAAAACGTTATTTTAAACGCCCAAAGATGTGTTGACCTTTTCTACTTATTTTCTACTACGCACGTGCGTCCGGTGCGGTGACGCGGCCGAGAGATGGATAGCAATAATTATTAAGGCTGTAGTCTAGTATAGTAAAACGAACGCAAAATTAGGAAATCATACGACTTTGTCATTTAAAATTATTGTTTTTTTTTAATCGCGCAATAATAAAAAAACATAAATAAGATAAAAACAATATTTTTTAAAGGTATTTCTATTAAAAAATATACTTAAAAGTTTTATGTGACTAAAATATAATTACTTTAGGACCGGCAGATTGCACTATTTTAAATTTAGACTAAACTCAGGTCTGGGATCTCAATAAAGACTAAGTATTCAACTTAAATTTCTTGTAATAATTTAAAGTAAATAAATTGAACATGAAAGCCGCCGAAGCCAAATTTTAATTTTTTGATTTTGAAAAGAAATACAAGCATTTTAAATCACATACATTTTTGTGACATTTTCCTTTATTTCTACTTAAAATTATGCCTTCAGTAATACTTTAAAAAAATATATTGAAATACTTTAGTTGAAACCTTTTTTTATAGAACTGTATTCTCTTTTTTTGAAAAAAGAAGATAATTCTGGCTTTAATATTCAATTTAAAACAATATCTTATTGACTTTTTTACGACCTTCATACATGCCCTTACCGAAAACGATTAGTTAGATTAATGACAATTACTTTATCTACTACATACATAGCAGGGGCGAACCGTAAATATAAGCGATTATGCGCAGCTTTCCATTGTATTTGACTAACCATAAAAATGTTTTATTGTAACTTTATTTACAGAAAAACAAATAAATAATTAAAATTTAACACAAATCATTTCCACCGTTTGTATTTTTATCCTAATATAAATAAAGCACGCCCAGCGCCTGCGGTGAGCCAAGAAACTAGTCAATTATTCCAGCTTATTTTTTCATATAAGTAAGTATACTATATTTTGAATGTATTAACCCCAGTGCGGGTTTTTCTCCTAGATTAAACTTGCAGATTACACAAATTATGTGAAGATTCTTGATTTGGAAAACAGTATTTCAAACATTATTTCTTAAGAACGATTTTTCTTTGAGATGGTACTTTTGACATAAGACCATAATTACTTTCATGCGTCATATCGCAGGACATACAGCGCTGCACGCGGCCGTTTCAAGCAATTTTAATTACTAGAACAATTCGGCCAGTTGACATTTCAATTGAATACCTAATATCGACTGAATTCATAGTGGTATTTTTCATTTATTTTTTAATGAATTATGTAATGGATAATATATCTATATAATATAATATATCACGAAGTTACATCGTTTGAGTTAATTTCATGGATGAGGGTTGTTGTATCACACAGAACCACAGAAAAATATCAATTTTTAGTATATATCACTTACATTATATTATGTACCTTCTATGTAGGTACAAAAATATGATATTTTTTTTATAGCTTACCTGTAAATAAAATCACCATTCGCCACTGATACATAGTTAGGTAATAGATTTCTCTGGATCATGTCTAGTCTGCCTAACTAGGTACAACCTGTTTTAAGGCAGACATTTTTATGCAAAATAAACAATAAAATCACTACCTACTATTAATTTGACTATACAGTTGTACAATATTAATTTACACCATTTATTATGTAAGAATGTTTTTGAGTATATTTTCAGTTTTTTTTTTACCTAAACGCGGTAATCATTTTTTTACAAATTTATTAAATTGAATCCGGGTCATAGTTTTGTAATGTTTGGGTAACATATTAAATATTTTGGGGCCCAGAAACCTGAAATTTCTTTGCCCAAATCCAGAGCTTGTGTTAGAACCCATGATCCATCTTCTAGTTAGACTTTTGGTAGTGTGAGAGTGTTCCTTTTGGGATTTTATAGAATAATTCGCTTTCACAAACATTATTATTCTAAAAATATATAATTGCCTTAGATCTTAAGATCTCAAATTCCTCAAATAACTTGACGCTGGGGTACCTGAAGGGCTTTTTAAAAATTATTTTAACAATTGATTTTTGAGCAGATCCGAGAGGTTATAATATTGATTCATTAGTGCCTCCCCATCCTATTATGCCATAAGTTATATTTGAGTTACATAAAATAAAATAAAGTTTAAATTTATTTCAACAGATAGGGAAAACATATTTGAGAAGAAAATATGGAAGTCTGGGCATTTACAGGGCTTATAACCTGTCATTCGCTGGTTAAAGTGGCCACTTTACATACTGTGTAACATTTACCATTCTGCCCATGTTTGAACATCCACATTTCCTCAACTCCTCCATCTGTTGACTTTTGTGAAGTAAAAGAGCTGAAACCTTTATCACGTGGTAACCTACTAGGTTTTCAGGCGTTGCCTAGTAGGTGAATTAGTTCAACCGGATGAATCTCACCCACATGATAAAGGTTTCAGCTCTTTTACTTCACAAAAGTCAACAGATGAAAGAGTTGAAGAAATGTGGATTTTTAAGCATAGACAGAATGGTGATTGTTGAACTGTGTGTAAAGTGGTCACTTAAATCAGCCAATGACTGGTCATAAGCCCTGTAAATGCCTATTCTTCCATATTCCCTTCTCAAAAATGTTTTTTCTCTCTATTGCAAAAAAATTAGATCTAATACAGATACAAGGCTTTGAATAATGACACTTTAATCAATAGTCTTATAACTTTTCTATATAGCTGATTACACAATGTTATATTGTAATGATTAACCTTATATATTCGTACTCTCCCCTTCCTCCCCTGTCCTTTTGACAACCATTTCTTCCACGCAATCAAACATATTTTAACTATAATCATTGCACGTTGGTGTTAGCTTCTAGTAGCATGTGTCCTATCTGCACTTTGGTTTTATTTTTGTGTATTTACGACCGTCTGTGTCTTAGCAGATTACGAGTACAGCTTTGTGTTTGAAATAGAAGCAAAACCCTGGGCGAGTGTTTTTGACTCGATGGCTGCTCTTAAGAAACGCTGAATAACTAAATCGAGTGAAGATATGTCCACCTTGTTTTTTTGTGGTTCACGGGTTCGACTACCGTTATTAAGATCCTGGTCCTGAGTCCTTGGGTCCTGGGCGGACGTGAAATTTTCAAGGGTTGTTTGAACTGTAAAACTTCGTTGTTCCTGGAGCATAAGACTTATGAATGTTTTATTATGTAATTTGAATTATTTAATACGAAAAAAACACGTACGACTTTCGCTCAGAGTAATTTCTCTTTTGTGGCCAGTGTTCAACGTGTTCAACGTCCTGGATAAAAATATAAAGTTCTCCAAAACGAAAGCCATTTTCAGGAAAAGTGTACAAGTTTGGATTTTTTCTAAGGAAAGAGACCATTGCAGGAGACTGCTGCGAGATATTGCATAGATTTATCATACTATTAAGCGTGATGTCGAGATGTTTATGAAAATGTATGTTTATGCAATAATTTTTTCAGTTATTTTTTTTTTTATAAAATGCATGCTTTTAAATTCCAACTCAACACAGGGCCCTCGGCTTCATGGACCTAGGGGTACGTTTGTGTATTTGTATGAATAAATAAATAAATAATTTTTCAAACTTACATCGACATCAACAATATTTTGAGTTTGTCAAAATTTTTGCAGACAAGGACTGGATTCAACTCCCTGGGGAGGTGTTTATATTAACATATTACACCAAAGATGAAAAACATTTAGGAGTAGGTAATATAGAAGTCTAGGCATCTACAGGGCTTATGACCTGTCAATGGCTGGCTGGCCATTCTGTCCATATTTGAACATCTATATTCTTTCAATTCTTTCATCTGTTGATGTTTGTGAAGTTAAAGAGCTGAAACCTTTATTTATGCGGGTGAGATTCATCTTATTAATCACAAACATCAACAGATGAAAGAATTGAAGGAATATAAATGTTTAAATATGGGCAGAATGGTGAATGTTACACAGTGCTTAAAGTGGCCACTTAAACCAGCCATTGACAGGTCATAAGTCCTGTAGATACCTAGACTTCCATATTACCTTCACTTAAATTTTCTTCATCTCTGTTGTAATATGTTATTATATCGACATATTTATTTTACAATTGTAAAATATAAATTATTACGCTATTGACCTGTCTATCAAAGGTAAAATAATTCAGTTTGAAGAGTTGAAATAAAAAAGCCCCGTTCAAAATTGTCTGAAGAGTGACATACTCCGATTGAATTGACTGACAATTATTATAACAAAAATAGACTATCCAGCATAGCCTTTTACTCATTCGATGACAGGTCTCTGTGTATGAAATAATGAAAACCTGTACTAAAGCCTACTGACGAACTGACGCAATATTTTTTCTACAAGCTCCTACGTTTTACCTGTCACAATGCGGAGCGCGCCGTTGGATCGAGTATTTGTGGGAAGCGACCAAATATGGAACACCATTTTGTTTTCTTAATAAAAAAAGAAAACAGTTTTTCAAATTAAAGTGTTTTAATGGTGACTGTGAGTAGTCATACATTTTTGCTGAATTTCCTTTTTTTTATATGAAAAACCTTTATTTAAACAACAAAAAATACATAAAAGGAACAATATGGAAGTTCAGTGTCTTTTTTTTATTTTTTAATTTGTTGATAGAATATTAATAATATTTTCATGTGTCGTATTATAAAAAAAAACAGATATAACTATTTGCAGAGCGACGCTTCTTGTTATTAACCATGAATGCAATAATTTAACTTCATAAATAATCTTTTCTCAATGTATTTAGTTTAATTATTAATTAATACCATCGAAATTGTTAAAAAATCCAAATAAAAAAAGAAAGCCATTTATTATCAGAACAAGGTATAAAGTTTTTTTTTATAAAACAACAAAAAATATATTTATCTTTTAGGTGATCGGGGAAACTTGTTTAAAAATAAAATTGAACCTTACCTATTTTAAAAAATCACCCACAAATGTATTTATTTATTTTTTCATACAAATACATACTTAAAAAAAATAAAAAATACGTATCCTAACTCTATGAGGCCAAGAACCCTGTGTTGAGTTGAGATACCACGTAATGGAAAGTGAAAATATGTCCATTATTAAATAATAGCAAAAATGAATACATGAACATATATTAGTTCGATAAACATCTGGACAACACGCATTATAGTAAATAAATCTATGCAATATCTCGCAACAGTCTCCTGCATCGGTCTCTTCCCTTAGAAAAAATCCAAACTTGCACATCTCTCCTGAAAATGGCTTTTGTTTTGGAGAACTAAATATGTTCATCCAGGACATTGAAAACTCTTGAGGCTACAAAAGACAAATATCTCCAAACGAAAGTCGTACGTGTTTTTAATGTTAAATAATTCAAATTACAGGAAAACCTTGTTCAAGCATTCTGTTGGGATCTCCTCTTGTAACCGCATGATCAGAAATGTGTTAATGACTCTTTTTTTTAAATTGTTTAATGTTCAGTACTTTCATGAATTGAAACAATGTCTCAGATGGGAAAATGGGGGGACGTCAAAGCACATTTCTAAGTATTATTTTTTGTACATTTAATAGGGGGTTCATGATAGACGCCGTGCAATCTCCCCAGCCCACTATACTATAGGTTGCCACTGACTGGAAAAGTGCTTAGACAATAAACATTTGAACTAAGTGTTAAAAAAAGCTGGATCATCAGGCCTTACTTTTACGAACAGGAAAATCGGACTGTGACAGTCAATTTTGAGCAATAGGGCCCCCTGCGGTTTTCCCCATGGCACACACAAAACCTGAAGGATGCAATCCGCACGGTAGTTCACCGTATACCCTTAAAAATGCCCCAGAGAACTGTGACGCTTCAGTGATCTCTTGCAAGATCGTTTAGGCAATGACGGGCAACATTCTTTCCAAAACAACATATGATAAAATTTCCTATATTTGTTATTTATTTTAAATCTTCAAGAACAAAAAATATGTACTTTGGCAGACTTATTGCTAAGACAAATATTTTCTAGACAACCCAAAAACAGACGGGTCAGAATTGAGTTAAAATTTCTCCTAATAAGTTATCGAAAAACGAAAAAACCTAAGTAATAAAAAATAACCACTGTTTTTTAACGGAGAGATAAAGCTTGCACATATAAACTACATTATGTTTTATAACATTAAATGATGAGAAATTTAGGATAAGTTAATGGGTTTGGAAGGAGACAGGAAGAAATACAAGGAAAGAGAAGAAATATTTTTTTTTTTAATACATTAAAAATGAAGGGAGGTTAGGGTTAGAAACATAACCTCCCTTCATAGAAAGAACAGTAATTTTCCTTAGAAGGATACATAGTCATGTTTCAGGCATTTCTTGAAAGTGGCCAGGGAAGGTATATAGTATATACATTTTTTTCAGGGACATGTCTTTCGATGGAATTATTAACCAGCGGACCCTGTTATAATTTTCGTAATATTGAAATACGTATAATTCAAATAAATTTTTATTATAAAACTTAAAAAAATAAAAAACAACAAACATTTAATAATAAGGAATATTTTTGTGTTTTTTTTTAATAATTTTTATTTCCTTTTTTAGTTACTATAAAAAAAATCATATCATTTACAGAATATTTTATTTTTTCTTTCTTATGATACACAAAAATATTATAACTGTCCATTATTTATTAAAGGAGCAAAAATTCATTAACATTTTCTTGTAAACCCACGAACAGGCCATGCCTTTGTGGGATTTTTTGTTTACTATTTTTACCATTAATTAGTATTTAATTGCTATGTATGTAATTATGCTTTATTTTTTTAATACTTTTTATCCCTTATGTTTATTGTAAAAAACAAAAAAAATTGAATAAAATTTTTTTTTAAATAAAATTAAACAATTCTATTACTTAATACTTAAATTATTTTCATTTAAACTCGTTTATTCCCATAATTATGTAAAATCATGATTGATATCCCATCCCTGCTTGCGCTTACAAATAACATATTTAATTCATTTTATTTATTTATACATACGCCCAATGGGCATTTTAAGGACATATTTATACATAGAATATTATTATAAAGAAAAGTAGAAAGACACAATGGTATATAGTAGACTTTGTGGAAGTGGAAGCGGGAAAGAGGTGTTTATAATTGAATTTGATTCAGTGATCGTTTGAAAGAAGACAACTTGTTATCGAAGAAATCAAGACTGGTATGTTTGTTGGCACTTCGAAGAATTCTGGGCATAGAGCAATGAAAACCATCGTTAGTTCTATGGTTATCGGTATGAAAGAGTAAGTTTTGTCTGAGGTTTCTAGTTGGGATATTCAATTTTATTGAGCTCAGTAGTTCAGGCGCATTAAAAAGTGAGTTGAGAATTTTAAACAAGACTAGAAGGTCGGATTTATTTCGACGGTCTTGAAGAGAAGATATATTTAAGCTAGTATATTTTTGTGTATTCTTGGTAACAAAAGTCCACGATGTATGCAAGAAAAGCGATTTGCTTATGAATGTTGATAAATCAAAAGTGATGGTTTTTGAAAGGGATGAAAATATAACTAAATGTGAGATCAGTGTGAACGGAGATATTCTGAATCAGGTAGAAGAATTTGTGTACCTGGGAATTATGTTTACTAGGGACGGAAAGGCCAAGGAAATATTGAAAGGAGGGTGAGTGTCGTGAACAGGGTAAACGGTGCACTAAAATCTACTTTGGCAAACAAATGTTTATCGCAGGAGGCTAAACTAGCAGTTCACAACGGAGTTCTAGTGCCAACTCTAATGTGTGGGAGCGAAGTATGGAATTGGAAAAATGATGATGAAAGTAGGTTGAATGCTGTTGAAATGCGATCCCTCAGGTGAATGTGTGGTAAAACGATGTATGATAGGTGCACAAATGTCGAGATCCGTGAAGTCTGTAAGGCTGAGACATGCATTATCGACAGAATCAAGAAAGGGGTGCTGCGTTGGTTTGGACATGTAGAGCGAATGGACAGCGAAAGAACGGCTAAAAGGATCTACGATGCAAATGTTGATAGATGCAGAAAACGAGGAAGACTGATAAAGACATGGCCGATCAAGTCCATCATATACTTGAAGATGGACATGTCAACAGTAGGAATAATCGGCGTGCGTGCATGAGAAGATGAATGAATGTAGAGGAAGCGAAGTCTGTATGCCAAGATAGAGTGTTATGGCGTTCTATCCTCTCTGCCTACCCCTACGGGGAAACGGCGTGATGGTTTGTTTGTTTGTTTAATTTATATAAATTTATTTAGTCTCCCACCAGTCACAAAGAAACCCGATCACTGGTAAAAATTATAAATAAAAGTGAAATAAAGCTATTTGCGTATTTTTATTATTACATTTTTTTTTTGCTGTTACCCTTTTATTTATCCACCTACAAAACTGGGGAGGCAGCAACGCCACATCTTATATGTTCCGTTTTGAAATTTACCAGCAATGAGCTTGCTGTCAAATAGTATGTGGAAAGATAAATGCTATGATCACTTTCTTGATTTATGGAAAAATTCATAAGACACGTCAACCCCCTTGGTGCCAAAGCTCATATTATTTACACGGCCTGAATATCGCATTAACTTTCTCATTAACTAAAATCATCTTCATTAACAAATTACACCAGAGATGAAGAACAATTAAGAGAAGGTAATATAGAAGTCTAGGCATCTACAAGGCTTATGACCTTTTATTAGCTGGTTTAAATGGCCACTTTTCACACTTATTACCTTATATTTGGATCATTTATATAGCGCCGTTTTTGTGAAAATCACCTCAAGGGCGCTGTACAATAAATAAATATCCCACTACGTCTTGCAGCTACAGAGCGAATGGACGGTTGGGATTCTGGTTCGTCGTCTCCAATTATGATATACAGGAGCTAGATTACAGCACGTCTTGCAGCTACAGAGCGCATAGACAATAAGAAATCTAGCCCCCATTTACATTTTTTTTTTATTTGACAATAAAGTTCAGAGATTTAGTAATATTTAAAAATAAAAATTTAAAAAAACTAATTCATAAAAATAGAAGTTAGATTACAACAAGTCTTGCAGCTACTGAGCGCATGGACGGTTGGAATTCTAGACCTCATTCACTAAATTTGGATATTTGATAGTTGATAACATTTACCTATTGAAGCTAGATTACTAATCGTCTTGCAGCTACACAGTGCATGGACGAGTGAAATTCTGGCAACATAAAATTATCAATAAATTTACAAAAACAAACATTGAGCATAAAAGTAAATTTGGTAAGTGTTCGTGCTAAAAAGTAAACAATTAAAAACTTAACAGATAAAGCATTTCAACACTATGAATAACATAACAGATAAAAATATCCGAAGGGTAGCTTTCACAGATTTTGGGTAGTCACTAGTCACTGTCGCAGTGTCGCAAAAGTGCAAACACATGTTGTTTGCTAAATTTCTAAAAGATGGTCCGGTCCACGTGTAGTTGCCATTCACCATTCTGCCCATATTTCAACATCTATATTCCTTCAATTCTTTCATCTGTTCATGTTTGTGAAGTTAAAGAGCTGAAACCTTTATTTATGCGAGTGAGATTCATCTAATTGAATTATTTCACCTACATACTCGGCAAAGCCTGAAATTTGTAATTTTTCAATTTCCATACTTCTTCATGGACCAGGTGGATTTATCAACAATATTTTGAGTTTGTCCAAGTTTTTATAGACAAGGATTGGATTCAACTCCCCGGGGAGCTGTTAACATTAACATATTACAACAGAGATGAAGAACATTTTAAAGAAGATAATATAGATGTCTAGGCATCTACAAGGCCTATGACCTGTCTTAATTACTATAAATTATTATAAATTATAAATAAATTATTATAAATTATTATAAATTATAAATAAATTATTATAAGTTATTATAAATTATAAATAAATTATTATAAGTTATTATAATTTATAAATAAATTATTATAAATTATTATAAAAATAAATTATTTAAAAAAAACAAACGACAAATATAGTACGGAATGTACTGATTATTTTGTAAATTGATAAAAAATATTCAAATACGTAAAGTTATTTCAAGATCAATACGTCTATTGCGACATGTTTATTTTCCGTGTGGATGTCAAGGAAAAACTTCACCGAATCGCTGTGATTTTATTTTCCAAATTTACGCACATCTATTGACAGTTTGAACAAATTGAATTTATCATCGGAAATTGATCGGAAAGGTGTGTATCGTGAAAGGAAAAGATATGCCGGTTACACATTTACCCGCTACGTTATATCTCCTGTTACATCCCTGAGTGCTCGTGGACTCCATTTTGAATGGTAAGTGATCCAAGATGGCGGATGTGGGCGGGAAATTAAACGAACGCTGACGGATTTATTCAGCTTTTGAAACAAACATATCTCGATTTTAACGGAAATGAAAAACAAGTCAAATACCGCTGAACATTAGCACTTGATACTGAAATAATAGGTTTGTTTTAACCTTAATCATTGTAAAATAATGTACGTTTGTAATTTATTTACAGTGATATTAGACTATAATATAAAGGTTAGTAAATATGGGTACTTATATTTGTAGGGTTCATAGTCCATAATCGATGACACACACGTGCTAAAACGTTCCACCTGAAATAGTGTGGTGACTGAAGAAAGCAATGTCATAATTTTCTATAGAATCCAATATCACGTATAATGCAACTCAAACAGTATTGCACATTAAATCGGGGGCATCGTTCTGCAGTACATTCACATCGTCCCTAACATGATGAAATGAACTACAAAGGAACATCACCTATAAAGAGACTACAGGGCGTGGTTATGCCAGTCAGTCAAAATAATACGTTCAGTTCAGTCAGTCAGCCCAACAAATTCAGTTCAGGCATTCAGCCAACAAGTTCATTCAGTCAGTCCAGCTCAACGAAGTCACACAGTTTCAGCATTTAGTTCAAGTGCAGTCTCTTCAACCCACCATCGCCGCTCCGCTCGTGCTACACAACCAAGTGCTGTATCTTGTAACCTCGTGTCTTCTCTGTCAATCTCTAACTGGGGTAGGAGCTCCAACCACCCCCTAAAAACCTAATTCTTACATATCTTTAACGGGCGGACATACTCACATAGGCACTGTCTGTGACAATGCGCGCAAAATGTTGGTATTTGTTCTCCGAACAGCTAAGGTGTTCTTGAATACTCGTGTTCTAAGGCTTCTTTATAACTCATTGGTGCGAAGCAGACTTGAGTGTGGATCTCTGATCTGGGCACCCCACGAATTGAAGTACTCTCTTATGCTGGAGATAGTTCAGAAGAAATTTCTGAGGTATCTTTACTTAAGGGAGTGCGGATATTATCCGTGGTTGTGCCCGTCTGACTTCATAATGGGAATGCTTGGTTACAATAGTTTGGAAAAAAGAAGAAATGCATACTTGCTTATGTATTTTTTCCGATTGATCCGTGGTATTACGATCAACATAGGTGTAATGGAGAGTATTTTTCTTTATGTTCCTATTTTTATTTTTTTTATTTTTAAATCGTATAACACAAAGTATTTTACAAGTATAATACGTTGAATTACATTCCCAGGAGTTACAATAACTCAATTCAGGACGTAAATAGTATTAGCATTTAGAAAATAACACATATTGAGAACAACAAAGAAAATATCAAGTTTAGCACCTTTATAACTAAATATACAATAACAATATATACGCCTTAAACCTTTTCTTACACAAGTAGAATAAATATATATAAAAAACGCAAAAAACGTGTTTACACGGCTCCGGGATACAAGGCACAAAAAAAGGAGTGAGGCCCTGTATATATGCGAACATTGCAATGCGCAATCCGGCCCTCCATAAAGGCCAATTTTGGCAAAACTATCATACAAAAATGACTTATTCAATTATTTCAAATAAATCTGAGAAGTTTCAATTGATTTAACTTAGTATTTTCATAATTATGACACTTTAAAGAAACCCTTCACAAAGCATGAAATTTCACAAAAATGGGCCGGGCAAAGGGTAAATTATATGTGTATTCGGCCGGTACTCAAAGTGTTAAAACCGTATTATTGTATATATGACTATAGATTTTAATAAATAAAAAATATTTAAAAAATCAAAAAAAAAAATCCTTCCATATTATAGCATGTTTTTTTTTTATTCTCTGTATATTTTGTTTATTATATTTTTTAAACACATTTTACTATTAATATCACAAATAAATACATTAAAAAAATAAATAAAAATCGAAAAAAAAATCTTTCCAAATTATAGCATGTTTTTCTTAAGAGGCGTGTGAAATTAATTTCAATCAATTAATCAAATGGAATTATATTTTATCATCGCAAAACAAACGTGTCTATGCAAACCAAATATGGATTATGGTAATAAGGTAGTCAATGTTAGTTATAAACTGACGTGTTACCATGCATATTAGGTACACATTTCCTATGCAAGATTAAACCCACATAGAAGATCGTATAAGACACAATCTATCTTCATTATTTGCTAGAGGAATAGTAAAGGATTAATTGATAACAAATTAGCATAGAAAGGAATAAAACCACAGAACTTAATTTGTTTTGAAAAATATTCACTAATTGTTATTATTATGCTACATAAAATACTGTATTTGAATACTGTAGCATTATCGACAAAATTAAGAAAGGTCTTTTGCGATGGTTCGGTCATGTGGAGCGAATGAATGATGAAAGATCGGCTAAAAAGATTTATGATGCGAATGTATCTGGTTGTAGAAGTCGAGGAAGGCCGAGAAAGACATGGCATGATCAAGTACAACAAATTCTTGAAAGTGGTCATGTGAAAAGTCAGAATAATCGACGTGCGTGCATGAGAAGATGTATGAATGTGAAGGAAGCAAAGGAAGTGTGCCAGGACAGAGTGGTGTGGCGTTCTATCCTCTCTGCCTACCCCTCTGGGGAAATGGCGTGATGGTTAGTTAGTTAGTTAGTTAAAATACTGTTTATGCAGAGTCCTCTTCACTAGGGGAACCAGTTGTAAAAAGGACTGTACAGCGTTCTACATTTTTTTATTTTGAATCTTGAAGTAGGG
This sequence comes from Micrasema longulum, assembly GCF_059751315.1. Taxonomy (NCBI): domain Eukaryota; kingdom Metazoa; phylum Arthropoda; class Insecta; order Trichoptera; family Brachycentridae; genus Micrasema; species Micrasema longulum. Next base: position 356,123 of record NW_028277410.1, read on the forward strand.
CACACATAAACATATTCTTATGTGTGCTCTAACCATAACTGTCGTCCTCGTGGTGTAAAGGTCAGCGCGTTTGCCTACCACGCAAGAGGTCTCGGGTTCGATTCCCGGCATGGTTGATATGAAAAATTTATTGAAAGGGGTGTTTTCGCACTAGAATATTTCATAGTCCCTTGACTGGTTAAGCGTAATACTGATTATCTTAACATATTACAACAGGGATGAAGAACATTTAAGATAAGGTAATATAGAAGTTTAAGCATCTACAGGGCTTATGACATGTCAATGGCTGATTTAAGTGGCCACTTTACACACTGTGTAACATTCACAATTCTGCCCATATTTGAACATCTATAGTCCCTCAATTCTTTCAGCTGTTGATGTTTGTGAAGTTAAAGAGCTGAAACCATTTTTTATGCGGGTGAGATTCATCTAATTAAATTATTTCACCTACATACTAGGCAACGCCTGAAAATGTTATTTTTTCAATTTCTATACTTCTTCATGAACCAGGTGGATTTTACCTCATCTTAAATGTTCTTCATCTCTGTTGTAATATGTTAATATAAACAGCTTCCCAGGGAGTTGAATCCAGTCCTTGTCTACAAAAATTTGGACAAACTCAAAATATTGTTGATTATCTTACTTTCATGTAACAAAAATGACCAAGATGCACTGCAATTGGTATTCCAATGCAGTTCCCTATCCACCATCAGGCGGGAAGAGGGGATTATGATTATGTTGGGTCGGGTTAATTAATTAATGCAATCGGGTTGTTTCCCCGTGGCTAGTGTTGCGGATTCACGAACCAGAGGTCCGAGGTTCGAACTCCACTCTACCCCAACTTGATTTTCATTTTCTAGTAGTGAGTTATTTACAACTCGTTGAAAATGGCCATCAAAATTAAAATATTTGGTTAAATTATAAGAACGCAAATATTTATCTAATTATTAAGATACGCTGCGATTGGTGTACCAATGCAGTGCCCTAAGCACAATAAGTGATGAAAGGGGATAATGATGAATAATAACAATGTACATATATTTCATTTATAAGTTGTTTTACACATATTTCTTAACTTTCAATTTGAATTTTAAAATATAGTTTTTTCCCATACAATATTTTTACTGTCGTATACATAAAAGTAATTTGATAAAATGTAATTTTCAAATCTATCCTTACACCCAAAAAATAATAAGATAATTATTTAATTTACAAATAATAATAATAATAATTATATTTATAATAATAATTATTATAATTATTATTTTTAATATTTTTTAGGTAATGCTTTTTTCATTTAGGCATCTCACTTCGTTCTATGACCTAAGCTCCAATTTACCCCAAATCTTATAACGGCAATATTAGCCAACTTAAGCCGAGTCAAAAGTTAATGAATTAATTTGAAATTAGATCCGTACTTAACCCTTAAAGCCAGGCTGGCTGATTTCATTGACTTTAAAACCCCTAACAATCTACAACAAAGGCCCGTGTTACTCTAACGCGAGTTAGTCGACTTTATAAATATTAATTTATTTATACCGGTTATTATATTTTTTAAATTTTAAAATATTTTCTGGTGTGGCCTAGTAGGTGAAATAATTCAATCTGGCCGTGTTCTCCGTGTCCGGGTGGATAAATAATACAATTCTACAAACAAACAAACAACAAACCATCTCGCCGTTTCTCCGTAAGGGTAGGCAGAGAGGATCGAACGCCACATCTTTGCATACAGACCTCACTTCCTCTACATTCATACATCTTCTCATACATGGTGTACTTGTTGGATTTGGTCGTGGCATGTCTTTCTCGGTCTTCCTCTCTGCATTCATCAACATTCACATCATAAATATTTTTAGCCGTTCTTTCGCCGTCCATTCGCTCTGCATGCCCAAACCAACGCAGAGCTGCTTTCTTGATTTTGTCGATAATGCTTATTTCAGCCTTACATAATGTACGGATCTCAACATTTGTGCATCTACCGTTCATAGTTTTACCATGAATTCGCCTGAGAGATTGCATTTCGACAGCATTCACCCTACTTTCATCCCTGCTTTTCCAAGTCCATACTTCGCTCCCATTCATCAGGGTCGGGACCAGGACTCTATTGAGAACTGCTAATTTTGCCTCTTGCGACAAACATTTGTTTGCCAAGGTTGACGTAAGTGCACCGTTCACTCTGTTCCCGGCACTCACCCTTCTTGCAATATCTTTCTCAGACATTCCATCCCTAGTAAACATACTTCCCAGATACACAAATTCCTCTTTTTGTTTTAGTATAACTCCATTCACAGTGATTTTACATTTAGTCATATTTTAATTTCTTTCGAAAACTATCACATTCAATTTATCGACATTCATCAGAAAATCGCTTCCCTTGCATATATCGTAGACCTTTGTTACCAAGAATTGCAGTTCCTCTTTTTTAGTAGCAAGAAGCATGGCATCATCAGCATACAAAAGACAATTGTCATTTAAATCACCCACTTTTGCTCCCATTATTATGCCTTTCAGTTTTTTCATGCAGTTATCGATATACACGTTGAACAGCCATGGCGACATCACACATCCCTGTTTGACTTCTTTATGAATGTCAAACCACGATGTGTATGATCCATTTACCCTAACACATGCTGTGCTGTCTGTATACAGAGAAGCTACAGATTATCTTTATTGTTTATTTTTTTGATCTAAGTATCTTAAGTATAATAAATTGCATAGTCATAATATAGTACAATGTATAAAACAAACGTGTAATATAAAAATATGTATTATTCTTGAATTATTTCATTCCACCTTAGCGCCTACTTATTATCAAATAATGTTGCTCATTGTTGATGTAAGTACTACCTACTTTTTTTTGTATTTTTTTTTACTTCTCTCTTTTCCCTCTCTTTGGTTACTCCTATGCAAAAAATATCAATCGGCCTGTTTGCGAATCGAAATGCTTTGTTGAGACGTGAAGGCAACGCAAACAAACACACTTTCACATTTATAATATTAGTATGGATGGATATGCATTGTTGGTAGGTCAATGGCGTTAGGTACTAATATTTATCTATTTTTTTTTAAAAAGTTTTATTCATTTTAACAAAGAGGTAACATACATAATTGTATTTTCGTTCCCGCAAAGCCGAAGCTTGTCTGCGGGTTACATTACATTTTTTTTTAAATTTATAAGTAAGTACATAGTTTAATAATAATTAAAGAATAAAATATATTTATACACTTAAGTTTCACTTGCTGTTTAATAATTTTTTTACTATTTTTTTTAATGAAATTTGGATTTTTTTCTTCACGATTTTTGGCTGGTATTGAATTGTACAGTTTTGGTACTACACTACCCATTGTTCTGTCACCATAGTAGTTTTTCTGTCGTGGTACCATCAGCTGCTGTGCCGATATTTGTCGGGTCATGATCTGGTGGTTTATTTTGGATTTAAAATTGCAATCGAGGAAATGATCTGTCATTATCTTATACTGACACTGTTTGTTAATTGGCAAAACGTTAACAAAATCAAATAATATTTTATTGTTGACTTTTGCCTCATTCTTTATTTTTACAGGTACGATAATTTTATATATCTAATATTTTGTGAATACAAACGGCCCCTTAAATATCTTTAAACTGTAGCTAACTTCGCAGTTGATAATCAAATAATAATGGTTTATGTTCGTATGTGTGACTAATAAGCCGGTTGCGTGTTATTACTCTAAGGTTAAAATGGTATCAAGCTTTTTTACGGACGATAACATAGGTGGCGCTACTATCGTTCGCGGCGCGCTCGTGAAATGCGCTTGCCGGTTAACATATAGTTGAGGGCTTCATTGAGCAAGTATCGCTTCTCGGCCTGTTGGCTAAGATCAAAGTGTAGTATCTGTTCTTATCAGCTTAATATCTGATAGTTCCCGCAATGCGGGACCAGTATATTAAACTGATTTTTGGAATGTGACGGGATGTTCGGGGCTTGCTCCACTCCTGTCGCGGGTTGGCCCGGCATTGCAGTGCCGCCGGGATCGGCCCATTTAAAATTTGAAATCGAAAGGAGATTATTCCCATTGTCGACAATGGGTTGTTGCTATAATTGCAGTGGTCGTTAAAGGGGAGTAACACCGCCTACTAGTTGCACACTACCTTTGCTTTTGAGTATCAGACTTCTTCATATGTATTCGATACTCCTCTGCCAGCCTGAGATTAATTAAAACATTTTTGTATTTTCAACCTTCTCAACGTTTTTTTTAGATTATTTTATATATTAGTTGAAATATACACAATAATACTGTTATAATATAAATCTTTGTATGTATAATTCTTCTGTACCAATTTACGTGCGGTTTTAGGTGAAATGTAGATCTTTGCGCTGCGCATGTTTGTAGATATTAAAACATTCAATATAATCAGTAAAAAAAAAGGTAAGAAGCATAAATCTTTTTGTCATCGACCTACCACGGTTGCATTCGACGATAATGCATTTACAAAAAAATTGAAGGATGTTGTTATTTTGTGTTTAAAAATTTTGTTTTTGAATGTTTGCAAACAAAATTAGCTTTTATGGACCCTAATCAGTTTTTTTCCTTACATTACTTATAATTTCTTCTCATTTTTTTATTTTTTAAGCCATTTAGCTCTTTAACTTCACAAACATCATCCGATGAAAGAATTGAAGGAATATAGATGTTAAATATGGCAGAATGGTGAATGTCACACAGTGTGTAAATTGGCCACTTAACCAGCCAATGACAGGTCATAAGCCCTGTAGATGCCTAAACGTCTATATTACCTTCTCCAAATTGTTCTGTATCTCAATTGTAATATGTTAATATTAACAGCTCTCAGGGGAATTGAATCCAGTCCTTGTCTACAAAAATTTGGACAAACTCAAAATACTGTTATTAATTTATGCTTTTTCCGATTTTTTTTGTACTTCTAGATTTTCTAAGTTATTCATTATTTGGCCGTTCCCTGTTATAGAATTAAAGAGTCTGATTTCATATGAATCAAAATAATGGTTTGATTCCATTATGTGATTGGCGAATTCTGAGAAGGTTTAGGCCAAACAAAGTGTTTTACTTATTATATATTTATTTATTTATTGACGGACTTATACAATCCATTCCAACAATGGCTTACACATTTTCTTATAATAAATACAGTTAAAGTTCCCGTCACTTATCCTCTCCAAACTAACACTTAAACATATTTTAATTTATTGCAACAGAGAGGGAAAAGATTTTTGAGAAGGTTATATGCAAGTCTAGGCATTAACAGGGCTTATGAGTTGTCATCGGCTGGTTTAAGTGGACACTTTACACACTGTGTAACATTCACCATTCTGTCTTTGTTTTTTTTTTTTTTTTTATTTAACACTTTATATTCATATAAGGGCGAGCATATTGCATGAAGGCAATTTCTTCCTACCTACCCAAACCGTTCAGTTTGAGAAAATTGCAAATACATGGACATATTTAATCTTACAATTTTATACAAAAATTAAAAAACAAAGATTAACAAAATAAAATAATATATAAAAAATAACACTATACTATGAAGAGAGGAGAGGGGATGGGAAGGAAAAAAGAAGGATAAAGGAACAATTTAAATATTTAGATAGTGGCATTTCAATCTTGACTTTAATGTAAATAAAGAAGGGGTGTCTCTAACATTAGTGGGTAGATTATTTCATAATCGAGCGAATACTACTGTGAAAGAGGAGGCAAGAAAATTAGAGAGATGACAGGGTATTAAAAGAGTTCTCTCGTTACTAGAACGAAGAGATAGTCCATGTTGTGCCTCTATGTTAAAATTAAGATTTCAAGTAAATAATGCTAAAAATAAATTCTTATATATTTATATTTTCACACCGTAGTCACCCTATCACATTTGGAAAGGTTACGCAACGACTACTATACCTACAAATGAAATTACTACCTACTACCATCACGCCATTTCTCCGTAGGGGTAGGCAGAGATAATGGACCGCCACACACGACACGTCTATCCTGGCATACATTCCTAGCTTCATCCACATTCATACGTCTTGTCATATATGCCCTTCAATTATGTCTGCTTTTGACATGACCAGACTTAAGATTTTGGTTTATCTGATCATGCAACGTCTTCCTTAGTCGTCTTCGTCTTACGTTACCGTTCATTTTCGCCATATATACTTGTTTTACCATTATTTCGTCGTCCATTCGTTCTACGTGACCAAACCATCTTTGAGACCCTTTCTTAATCTTATCAACCAAAAAAATTAAATAAAATTCAACTGAATACAATGAATGCAAGGACAATATATATATATATATATATACATATATAATCATGTTATTCCACAAAGTTAATGCCGATTCAACCAATAGTAGAACCTATGCATGTTACGTACGTGTGGATGGTTATTTTGATATTCCGCAACTCGGAGGGAAATTGGCAATCTGGCCCCGACTAGAAAAAGGTTTCCCTTGCCTGCACTAAAACAATGGTTGTTTAGCAGTACTTTCTGATGCAAAAAAAAATTTGGACTGAAAGCTAACGTAATGTAAATACAAGGGACGTGCAGTGAGATTTTCGATCAGGGAAGCAATCACTTGGTACTGGATACGTAGATAAAAAATGTACCTTCTACCAACTCAGTAACTTTAGTTTAGAGCTTGAAAATAAACTAAAAAGAATTTAATGTCATAATTTAAGCATAAAAGACTGGTGTATCAATGTTTGTCGTCTTTAATAACAAATTTTGCATTAAAATCGGTTGACACGATAATATTTTAATATCAAACATGGATATGTAAATGAAAATTAGCGGAGAAATGGAGTCAATGTAAAAAATCTCAAGTCTGCAAAAACGTAGAAATATTTTTTTTTTGTTTTATTCGCAATACATTATTCACTTAACATTTATTTAGATGCAAGTCCCAACTCCATGGAACCAAAGTCCTGTGTTAAGTTGGGACGAATATATATGTATAAAACTATTACAGTCAATATCGCAATATTTACTACATATAACGAAAACATCATTAAAAAATACATGGCAAATCAAATATAAAAAAGATCATGCAATAAAAAAAATAAAAAAACAATTTGCACCACAACAGGCTAGAAAGCCCAATTACAGTGGTGAATTACATCACAGAACACCCAGGCTTGAGGCAAATCACATTAGATTTTTGTGTTCTCACCGGGAATCAAACCCGGAAGCTTCCGTGAGTGAGTCAAGCGTCTTAACCTCTACGCCGTGGAGGCCACCCAACATTAAAAATATATGAAAAAATAAAATAATCAATTAAAATAAATCCAACTCAAATATTTGAAAAACCATCATTGAACCACATTAAACTTATTGACTCCATACAAAAACCACATTGACTCCATAGTTATGTTTAATTTGCTGAATGGCTTAATTGATGTACCATCGTTACTGGAACAAGTGCATTCAATGTTCCGATCCGCCGGTTGCGAAATAATAATGTGCTGTTCCTTGATCAGCACAGCACAAGCTATGGCTTGCATGCACCAATGTCCCGTTTGTGTCGCATCGTAAACTCGACACAAGATTTGGACTCTTTTGGTGTAAGTCTTTCTAGATTTAAACAATCACTAAGATAGACCAGATCTTGTCTTGAGGTAGTAATTATTATTTAAATTTTGTACTAGCTTTATTTTCTTTAACATATTACAACAGAGATGAAGAACATTTAAGAAAAGGTAATATAGAAGTCTAGGCATCTACAGGACTTATGACCTGTCAATGGCTTGTTTAAGTGGCCACTTTACACACTGTGTAAATAGACTTCTATATTACCTTTTCTTAAATGTTCTTCATCTCTGTTGTAATATGTTAATATAAACAGCTCCCCAGAGAGTTGAATCCAGTCCTTGTCTACAAAAATTTGGACAAACTCAAAATATTGTTATTTTCTTTAGTTGTGTTTTACTTCAATTGTACCTGAATATATAATAAAGAAATGTATTTTCCATCGTTAAATTGGCTGTATAAGTACATCAATAAATAAATATATATAATAAGTAAAACACTTTGTTTAGCCCATCTAATACCTTCTCAGAATTAGCCAATCACATAATGGAATCGAACCATTCTTTCATTTTATTCATTTTATTCATTTTATTCATATATTATATCCCCTTATACCAGCACTTTTGCTGATTGGTAATATTTTATACAAATAAACATGTTTAATTTAATATGTAAAGTAAGACGATGTATTTTGGTCATAAATTAAAAATATCTATCTTTCAAATAAACTGCTTCCACAGAGCTTCTTAAGATCTCAAATTACCCATGCGCGAACTTGGAAATCAGTACCGAGCGCCCGCCTCAAAGGAATCAACTGACTTATGCAGTTCCTTATTTAAGAATTAGAACGACCGCAGTGATTTTTACTTCAGTCAGCGCATAACTGCGCAAGCGAAAGATTGTGTGTGGGCTTGTTGCAACTTTTTAGAAGTTATTGATGAATGAGAATCGAACCTATCTCGCTACGATTCACAACAAACAAATTTTTAAAAAAATTTGTAGTTACCAAAAAGATACTTAAAAAAGCTGATTTTATAATTAAAAAAAATAGGTACTGATTGTTAAGAACTCAAATCTTTAGGGAAGCATTGATTCCATCCAATCTATGGACCCATGGTACATAGACAGGCACTTCTAGCACTAACTTCTGAACTAATTTCAAAGACAGTTAATTATTCCAAACGAAAATATATTTCACAAACGTAATAATATTGTGGACGTTTATTAGGTTTCATTTTTTATATTTTCGTCATAAAATATTTTACGACGTCCGAACAAAGGGGTGGGTTTCATTTATTTTACTCCTGTACACTGTACATACAATACATATCATACAAGTTCGTGTCACGCAGAGTTAGAGGCCATTATAATCTAAGTATATCATAATTTATATTATTTTGATATCTGACTTTTATAGCGAAGCTTAAGAACAGATGTAAAAGAAAATTATTAAGTTGGTGTAATTTTATCATTTTTTTCTTTATTATTGTATATACTTAAGGTTGAACTTTCCAAAAAAGAGTCTGGCTCTTGTGTTTGGCAAGTTTACAAAATAACATAAAAAATAAACAAAAAATAGAAAACAAAATAATAAAATAAATAAAAAATTAAACAAATTACAACAGGGATGGAGATGCCTTAAATAAGGGAATATGGAAGTCTAGGCATTTACAGGGCTTATGACCTGTCATTGGCTGATTTAAGTGGCCATTTTACACACTGTGTAACATTTACCATTTTGCCTATGTTTGAACATCCATATTTTTTTAATTCTTCCATTTGTTGATTTAAGTGAAGTTAAAGAGCTGAAACCTTTATTGTTGCGAAGAGATTCATCTGACTGAATTATTTCAGCTCTTAAACTTCACTGAAATCAACAAATGAAGAAATATGAATGTTCAAACATAGGCAAAATGCCACTCAAACCAGCCAATGTTAGGTCACAAGCCCTGTAAATGCCTAGACTTCCATATTCCCTTCTCAAAAATGTTTTTCCTCTCTGTTGAAATAAATTGAAATATGAACAACTCCCTAGGGAGGAAATCCAGCCAGTCTGCAAGCATTTGGACATAATCAAACATTGTTATAAAAAAATCATTTATTTGTACCTACATAGTAGGTACATAATATAATGTAAGTTATTTATACTATAAATCGCTATTTTTTTCTGTGGTTCTGTGTGATACAACAACTCTCATCTATGAAATCAACTCAAACTACGTAACTTCGTGATATGTTATTTTGTGTAGCCATATTATCCATTAATTTAACACATAACTTAAATAAAAGTTTATAATTCAGTCAGTATTAGGTATTCTCATAACGATTGAAATGTCAACTGGCCGATTTGTTCTAGAAATGAATAATACCAAAAACGGCCGCATCGAGCGCCACGTGTGTTGCGAGTCATATGTCAAAAGTATCATCTCAAAGAAAAATAGCCCTTAAGAAATAATGTTTGAAATACTGTTTTCAAAATAAAGAATCTTCAAATAATTTGTGTAATCTGCAAGTTTAATCTAGGAGAAAAAACCCGCACTGGGGTTAATACATTAAAAATATAGTATATTTATTTGTATGAAAAAATAAGCTGGAATAATCGGCTAGTTTCTTGGCTCACCGCAGGCGCTGGGCGCGCTCTATTAATATTATTATTTATATTAGGATAAAAATACAAACGGAGGAAATGATTTAAAATAAATAGTAATTATTTATTTGTTTTTCTATAAATAAAATTACAGTAAAATATTATTATGGTTGGTCAAATATAATGGTAAGCTGCGCATAATCGCTTGTATACACTGTTCGCCCCTGGTAAATAAATACATATCTATATTATGTAAAAAAAAAACATTACACTGTGTCATAATCCAGGGAGAAAATACGGAAATACGTTTAAATTAGGACACGTGTTTTCTACCGTTTCAACTACACAACGCTGTACCAATAAACTATTATATTTACCCGTAAATTTAGGAAGGCAATTTTCTCAAAACATTTCATTTTCTTTGTGAATTATTTATTGTGTATTTTACAATTTAGTATTCCGCTTAGTCGAATTTCTCTTGTGTTCAAATTTACGACGCCATAAACTGCGAGACGATACAATAAAATTATTAATTGGATAACTTAATTTTAATTATTGCTACCAATTATCTTGGGAATTGAAAACGAAACCCACTTTCAAATTAAAACCGGAAACCAATCATTCATAAGGTTCTAAGGTGTTGTTTTAAGCGTAAAAAGTCTTACAAATCGGCTTGTTTTAACCCTTTTCATCCAAAGTTATTTCAAAACGAACTTTAAAAATTATTTGTAAGGATCAGACCCTATTTACTTGTGGCTTTTTTAGAAATGATTTGGCTTATTTATTTGGGAAAAAAACAACAGTGTTTGCATATAATTCATGTAGAACATAAGCGTACAATGAAACTTAAATTGTAAAAACAGTCAATAATCATTTTTCACAGCTATATAAGTTATCAATCTTTTTTACACATTATAATTCTTCTTTACACCACCCAGTTATAAAATAAAATTTTTTTTAAAAAATTAAGAAATGTTAGTTAGTCAGAAACTGCAAAAAAAAAATGTATAATGAATAAATAATAATAATAAAGTAGATAAAAGTAAAAAATAAATTATAATTATAATAATAAATAAAAATATATGTATATATAATAAATAAGATCATTTATAAATACTTTTTTTTAATAAAAAAAAAAAAAAAAACTTATGTAATAATATTGAAGAAGGTACAAAACATAAACATGAACATACTGATATTATTTCAAGAGCAAAATATTTAAAAAATCATTTTGTTTAGAATTTTAGTTTCTGGTATTTTAATTATTTTTTTATGTGCGTATTTTTTTACTATTGTATTTTTATATTTGTAAATTGTTTATAACCTCTATATATGTAAAAGCCCTTTAGACATTAATAAATAAATCAAAAATATGGAAATATCACATACTACGAATACCGATAAAAATATGGATATTGTGAAACAATGTTTTCATGATTAAATGTTTAAAAATATTATATAAAAATATGTTGTAAGAAAAATGCGACGTTTTTGGCCTTGGTTGTTGTGACGTAAAGATTCTTGATATTGTTCTGAACAAATTTCAATGGCCAGGAACAAATTAACATAAACTGGGACGTATTAAGAGCGTGGCCAATGGAATGGCCGTTTTTGCGTGAGTTCAAAATTACAATTTTAAAAGTATTTTTTATGCTACTAATAAGAAGCAATTTCTTTTATTGTTTCCTGAACAGTATTTCATAGACCTTTATTACAGGCAGTTTTCTGTTCGCTTTTTTTTTCGTTTGGGTGGGTTTGATGCGAGCTTCATATTTTAAACAGCGACCTCCGTGGTGAAAATACAAAAAAAAATGGTTTTCTCAAACTTGGGTGTTCTGTGCTGCAATTTTGTAATTGGATCCCGGCCTGTTGTGATGAAAAAAAAAAGACGATTTCGGATCTTTAGAAATTCTGTCATTCGAGGGAGCTGTTTCCACCAAATCTTTGTTTTTTTTATTTTTTTTACCTAAGTATGTTCAGTATTAAAATCGCAAAGTTATTATATAGAACAATGTATAAAACAACTGTGTAAGATGTATAGATATATTGTTATTATATTTTTTCATAATTTTGTTAGAGAACACTGTTATGTTAAATGTATTTATGTTTTAAAAAAGGCATTTGTGCCGTGTATACTAATAAAATAAAATAATAATAATATGTACTATGTAGGTATAAATTTATGAACAGATTTGTAGCTTACCTTTAAACCAAATTACCGTTGGCCACTGTTGTGTTTTGTATATGAACGAAATAGACAGCCATACTATCGTTCTTATTTATCACTTTAGCCACAACGTTAGATTTAGTTCGTGTAAATAATTATCGTAGATTTTGTGTTTGCCACTTAAAACGGACACAAACGCTTCGGAACCCTTAGGTTAAGGCGCAATTATTTAGTAAATGGATTCTAATGTATATTCTACATAAACTTGCAGGCAGTGTAGACCGGAACTAACATGGAGTCCTGACTATACGTAAAGGGAAAAGGATACCAATTAGGAATGAAAACATGAAGTATTACCAAATGGACGCATCACGTGGTTCAATTCTCACGATTCAGAGGCCTTGGCACAAAACGAAATAAATTACATCAATTTCCGGATGTCTGCGTATCCGGGCGCATGAAGAAATTACACGTGTGAAATAGAACCAAAACTCTAGATGAGTGTTTTCAACTCGATAGATGCTCCACGGTAAAAAGTCCGAAAAGGGAAATCGAATGGAGACTCATGCTAAATATGACAGGTCAAAAACCGGATAAAAGAGGATGAGCAATGTATTTACTCAGTCGCATCTAGATTTCGACATCTTTCATGATACTGAAAGAAAGTTCAAAAAGGATAGCTTCTAGACTGTTCCAAGAAGCCAAACTTTTGGAAATAAGACAAATATATTGTTTTCAATGTTTAAAATATATATTTAAGAACCAAAATTCATTAACAAGTAATTCAAATAGATCAAGTCAAAGAAGGAATCGTGTGTTAGAAATACCACATGGTTAAACGAGGCTAGCACAGAGACATGCATATTTTACAGGCTCAATTTTTTTTTATTATTTTTAACTGATAATATTTCATTGATTCCTAACTTTCAAAATTTTCCTTCTTTTAAAAAACACGCACTGTCCTAGATTCAAACTAAATATATGAACTCTTTTTTTCTATGATATATTTTATTGCCCTTTAATAATAAGGAATATTTTTATGTTTTTTTAATATTTTTTATTTCCTTTTTTAATTACTATAAAAAAATACCATATAATCTTTTACAGAATATTTTATTTTCTCTTTCTTATGTTACACAAAAATATTATAAGTGTCTATTTATTATAGTAGCAAAAATTCATTGACATTTTCTTGTATACCCACGTACAGGCTGTTATGGGATTTTTTGTTTACTATTAATATGTATTTCATTGCTATGTAATTATCCTTTATTTTTTTAATGCTTTGTTTTACCTCTTATGTATATTGTAAAAAAAAATATTTTTTTTTTAAAAAATACATTTAAAAAATACTAACAAATCGTTATTTATCTATGGCTCTCCTGGTCTCCTGCCACACACCTTTATAGTTTCCTGTCAGACTTCTTCCGTTGAATATTTTGTGTATGGAATATTATAAAAAAAATAAAAGAAAATATTTCACTGAGACACTGCAACATTGATAATTATTATTTGCCTTTGACATAACACACATCTACATCTTATTATAAATATTTAATATTTATTTAATTGATTTTAAAAACATATTGTTTAATATTCATCTCAAATACGTATTTTGAAATTGACGAGCGATATTTTGACATTGACAAGCAATAAAATAATTTTGAAATCATATTTCTAGTAAAACTTCATTATTTGATAATGGATTAAAAATAAGTACACTTATATTTGTTGCACATTTGTTGATACGTCATCATCATAAGATCAGTGTTGTTAATTTCAAGTTAAAATACCTACTCGTCATTCAAACATGAATGCCGAGCGTTTTACAAAAAGGAAGTTTGACAGCTGAAGTTATAATGTCGCATTCAACTGTCAATGTTGAGTGCTTTTTGGCACACGAGATAAAGTCGATTGGTTTTCAATCGACTGCATTCGTATGGATGGTTCAAGAATGCTGTCACTCGTCGAATTACGGAAGTCGAATACGATTCTAAAGACGAATGAGTCCAGCATAAGGCCCCAGATCTACATTTGTTGCAACAGAGCAAAACATTTTTGAGAAGGGAATATAGAAGTGAATATAGAAGTCTAGGCGTTTACAAGGCTCATGACATGTCGTTGGCTCGTTTAAGTGGCCACTTTACACACTGTGTAACATTCACCATTTTGCCCATATTTGAACATCTATATTCCTTCAATTCTTTCATCTGTTGATGTTTGTGAAGTTAAATAGTTGAAATAATTCAATCAGATGAATCTCACCCGTATTCATAAAGATTTCAGATTTATTTCATAAATGATACATGTTTTTTTTATTCCATACAAATCTACGTTTATACATCTAGTAAATGCTGTAACTGTAACTCTCCAAAAAAAGAGACTAACTCTTGTGCTTGGAGAGTGACTTACACTGTTATAGTTATTTATTTATTATAATTTACGTTATTTTGAATATACGAGTACATGAGAATAAAATGGGATATAAAAGGAAAAAAAGAAAATAATAATGCTTTCATAAAGGGAATGATGATGATGATTGATCTACAAACATTTGGGCGTACTCAAAATATCGATATATTTATAATTTTTTGTCCTGAAAAATAAGTGTTTCCTGTTTGATAAAATTCCCATCAAATGATGGAAATTTTATAGCACAAATCGAATTAAATACGATTACAAATTGCTGAAGTGTCAAAAGTACTAACTTAAATTGAATGCAGTTTTTACGCGGCTTCAAAAAAAAAATTTAAATTTACTTTTGAATTTATTTCTTTATACATTAGTTTTAATAGTTTTTAGTTCATTGGGGAGATTATTGTAATTTTTGACACCTTTGAAGGCAAAATATTAAAATAAAAAAGCTGGAAGTAAGGCACACATAAGAATATTCTTATGTGTGTTCTAATAATAATAATAAATAGTATTTATTTTGTATGTTATATTTATTTTATATGTGTAAGTCACTCTCCAAGCACAAGAGTTGGTCTCTTTTTTTGGAGAGTTACAGTGATAACATTTACTAGATGTGTAAAAGTTGTTATGAATGTTGATATGTTTAGAATTTTACAAAAACATGTACTTTTGATGAATAAAAAAAAAATATATAAATGTTTGCTGTCCTAAAACGGGGAAGCTATCCTTAGATAAAAAAGCTTTTTCCACTAGTATATTTTATAGCCCCTTGACTGGCACCTGAAGCGTAGAACTAACCATCTTAACTTCGTGTAACAAAAACAATCAAGTTACGCCGCGATTGGTTTACCAATGCACTGCCCTATGCACCATTAGGTACGGAAAAGGAATGATGATGATGATTAATCTACAAACATTTGGGCGTACTCAAAATATCGTTATATTTATTATTTTTTGTCCTGAAAAATAAATAAATACATAGGTACTTAAAGCGTTTCCTGTTTGATTAAATTCCAATCAAATGATGGAAATTTCATATCACAAGTCGAATTAAATACGATTACAAATCGCTGAAGTGTCAAAAGCGCTGTTATTAAATTTCAGTTATCCGCTCATCCGCCCCTCAATTATTACTCTGAACTTTGATTTTTAATTGTTATGACCTGCAAAGCGAAGCGGATACAAGGGGTTGAGTGGAATGGAATTACGGCCCGCAATTCTCTATAGACGTGCATCCGAGTTCTGCTGGCTACCGTAGCACCCCTAGCATGGGGTACTTCGCCACTCGAGTGTAGTTTGTACGTTGCAACTAGTTTGATAACATTTTTGAAATCCCAAACGTAGCATTTAACTACAGTTCAAAAAATATAAGAAGGTACTTTTGACAGATTACAATAGTGCTGTGGCAGTCTTTTTACTTTCGATTTTCGATATCGATTTTAAATCATTTTCCATCAAATGGGGTAAATAGAAACGTGGTTTCATAACTAAATAGATATTAATCCAGAAGTACAATTTTTTTATTTGATTAAACATTCCATTCAATGATACATAGGTTCATTAACGGTCCTCAAGGTGATACTCATTTTTAAATAAAACTTAATACAATAAAACAGTTTTTTTTTTTAATATTTTTATTTTAGAAAAGAAAAGCCGAGTGATACTTTAATTCTCAAATTTGGAATATCTAGTGACTGGTTTCATCGCTTTTGCGACATCTTCTAGGATGGTTTATTAATTAAGAAAATCAATTAATTTATAAAAAACAGAGGTAAGGATAGAGAATTCAAAATTATTTGATAGTAAATTAATTTTAATTATTTTTGAAAAGTGTTTCGTTAACTAATGAATTGATAGAATGATATTTCCAATGATTTTAAGTATTGTAAATATATTTTTAAATTGTCACATCCTTCGTGAGTGTGATTTCTGTCTATAATTTTAATTTATTCATATTTTTTCTCTTACAAACTATAATTAATAATAAAAATAATGTGACCTTACTGGGGTTACCCGTGCCGAGAACACTATGATTTATTATGATTTCTGAAAATTCTTAATAAAGTCTTGAAGATGTCACGAAAGCGATGAAACCGGTCACTGGATGTTCCAAATTTGTAAATTAAAGTATCACTCGTCTTTTATTTTCTATAATAAATTACAATGAACTTTTATCAAGAATTTTCACTGACAAACTTAAATGTTATAAAACAGATTGGTAATATATATAATGAGAAATATATGAGGATATAATGAAAAATTAATTGATAAAATATTATAACAAAAACGCAAACTTAAAAGTAAATATTTATTCAACTCCCACAATAATTAAAACAAACCCACCTAAAGAATGGAGGCAGATTCTTTTTATAAATGTCAATTTTTCTAAAAAAATATTTAATTTCGTACCATCAAACATTAAACCTGCATTCTACACAACTAATAACATAGGAACATTGTTAAAATATCACAATGACAAAGTTCATAAATATAATAAATCTGGCATATACCAACTAAATTGTAAGGATTTCGATTCAATCTAGATTGTAAAAACCAAAATAAACTTTAATATTACAGTTAAAGAACACGGTGCCTAAATAATTTTCTGAATTCGCAAACCATCTGATAGAAAATAATTATAATTTCAATAAAGACACTGGGTTAAAAGTTCTTCACGTTGAAAATAAAATATTAAAATAAGACAACTTGTAAATCTTAGAAATTAAAAAAGCGATTCATAATAAGAAAAAAATAATAAATAACCAAATAAACCATATTTCTTTTAGCCAACTCCTGTCTAGTTTTGATCATATCCATTTCACACTACCATCGTTTCAAGACAAAAAGACTTGATTTATTAGTCTCATTGGCAGCATACTGATAAAATAAAATAGGAAAGAATTCATTCGTCAAGTTATACCTTGAGAAAGAAGCTTTGAAACCGGTCGGTGAAAAAAATACAAAAATTGTGGTTAAAATGAAAGTTTTTTTATTTATTTTAATACGTTGAAGTTCAACGTCAAAATTATCGTCGATCAATTTTAATAAATCGTATTGCGAACTCCTTAAAATGAACACGCACAATATAATTCAATATAAAGTCAATATTGTCGATCGATAGTGATTTTTTCGGTGCTACGTCATTATTGCGGCGACTCAGCAATAAAGTACGGCATTTGTTTTTTACACTTAACTATCAATATTTACAGAACTTCATGAGCGTGCAAACGTCAAAAGTCCCGTCTTAAGTTGACTGTAGAATAGTGACCGGCCGAAGTTTACGTTTCGGTTTCGAAATAAAACAAGTTTCGGCCGCGGTTCCAGTTTCGCCAAAAATTGACCGAAACTTTGGTCCACCCGAAACCTGAGGTCGGGATGTGTCGGATTACGTTCGGCCGTACTCGTGTGCATCTTGTAGCTTGTGACTCGGCTGCGTAACCCGTGGTTGACTATACCTAGTAGTAAAATCTTTCTTTTCACTGTAATTCGTAGTCCTAACGCACCTATATGCCTCCGTAAAAAATTTCAACGCTTATCAGTTATTGGTGTACCTAATCGTTCTTATTCTTAAAGGAACCTTCTTACTACCCGCCCACAATTGAATGTAGTTATTCAGAATGCACAGTGGCAGTTTTGCATTTAACCCCTTGCGTTGGGCATGACTGAGCGTTTGGGCATGAGTGTTATAATTTTAATTGAATCGGGGTGTGGTCCCGTGGCTAGTGTATCGGACTCACGGCTTAAAGGTCTGTGGTTTGAAACCCACTCTACCCAAACTTGATTCCCATTTTTTAATTGTGAGTTATTTACAACTCGTTGAAAATTACCCTCAAAAAATATTTAAAAATAAATTATAAAAAAAAAAAAAAAATAAAGGCATGCCTATAAATATAAATATGTTAATGCTTCAAGATGAAAATATTTGCGCTTTATAAAACTTTATAATTGAACGTAGTTATGCAGTAAGCAGCCAGCCATATAAAAATTAAACTGAGATAATAGCACTTTTGTGAAATGAGTGAATTATCAAATCTAAACAGTAGTTGGAATGCTTTTGACTTCAACAAATTATAAACAATGAATACATATTTTTTTTTTACATTACAAACAAGAATCTTATTACGTATTTGACCAGTTTTAATGATTTTTATAAAACCATAAGATTTTTCTAGAGATGTGGGTGTTTTCTGCAAATTAAAAAATGCTTTTTTTGTGATCAACACCATTTTCAGAAGGTGGATTATACAGTTTTATTAAGCGAAAGCGGTCTGGCTGTTTTTAGCAGAACATAGAATGAGGAACTTCAGCCCTACGGGAAATTGGATACAAAAAATGTTTTCTTACGCGGGGTAAAAATTAGAGCATTAAATTGTACAACAAAGTTTCTTGAAAGTACAGAAAAAATAATATTTTTTTTTGTTGATAAAAACGCACTACTTTAAATGACGTCACTGGTTCATGTGAATCGACCTATGATCTGAGAGCTATGGAAGATTTCCGGTCTGCTTATCGCTTCTTGACCAATGGGAAGAATTGAATGAGAATAAGCGGAAATGAACCTCTGACGTCACACGCGGAGTTATTTCAGAAAAACAAAACTTTAAAAAATCGTAGCACCGATAATGCGATATGTAAAAATTTAAAAAAAATAATTTTGACTTAGTTTAACAGTCTATTAACAAATAAAAAATTTGATAAAAACCACTGAACTTCCTCATTGACCTTCCTGCACCCGATAACATCAATATCTATTTTTTTCAAAATTGTGGACTGGCTGCTTCAATTATTTCTCTTTTTTCTCTAACTCTTATATTGTCCATGCGGCTGGACTGTAGAATCATCTCCAATCCACCATCAAATATGTAACTACAGTATCTCTGTTTAAATCACGTCTAAAGAAACATCTACTTTCTCTTCCTTCATATCTCCCCCTTTCCTCTTTCCTCTTTTTTTCCTTTTCCCATTAAGTAATAGTATTGATTTAGTGTAATATATATATATATATATACATTTGTTTCCATTTTTTGTATATATCATTAAACAAAAATGAGAACTCTTCCTACCTATGACCATATTCTCATATCATATATAAAAGAAATAGTGCCAGAAACATCATACGATACTTGGAACCAAAGATATTTATCAAGTGATACAGGCAAAATAACGAAATTGTTTTTCAAAAATATAAAAGATGCCGAGATATTGGATACTTTTGGGCGGACTTACGAGCTGACTCAAATGCTTTCAAGTCATGGTGGTTTTTGAAAATATCTTCGTAGATTTAAAAAAAGAGAAAACGATTGCTGCCTTTGCGATGGACTCAGCTCTCAGGACGTCCTCCATACTAGATTGTCCTATGTTTGACGCCGAGAGGTTAAACTGCTTACAAATGTGCGCACAATACAGCCAAATTTTTGAAAACCCAGAGGAAGTTATAAAAAATGAAGCTACTGCCGAAAAATACATTGACTTTCTAAAGGCCATAGTTACAAAAATGAAAAAAAAAAATGAAATAACTATTGTGCTAAATATACATACCAGGAAAAAAAGCTTTGTATGCATAAGCAAGGCAATGAATAACGGGAACAAGAGGGAAAAAAAAAAAAAAAACAATTAAACGTAGTTATGTAGAAAGATGAAAGATTCACGTCAAGAGTCCACGATTTAGAAAAAAATATATATTGGTATTATCGATTGTAGTAAAGTCAATTCCATAATCTACTAAAAACAACCAGACCGTTTTCAAGCAAAAAACTGTAATAATCACCTTCTGAAAATAGTGTCCATCACAAAAACAGCATTTCTCAATTTGCAGAAAACACCAACAAAACTACAAAAAACTGGTCAAATACATAATTAGTATTGTTTTTAATACAAAAAAATTAATGAATTCATTGTTTCTCGTTTGTCAAACACAAAAACATTTATTTTGATTATTATTTATCGATTTTTATTTATTTATAATATATTCATTTAAAAATTTATATTCGAGTCCCAACTCCATGGAACCAAAGTTCTGTGTTGAGTTGGGACTCGAATATATGTATAAAACTTTTACAGTCAATATTACCATATTTACTGCATACTCGTTTAACAAAAACATCATCAAAAAATACATGGCAAATCAAATATAAAAAGAAAATATGAAAGAATAAAAAATAAAATTGAAATAAAACCAAACTCAAATATTTGAACATTCAAACTATTGTGTGGATTTGATTAATCACTCGTATCATAAAAGTGCTATTATCTCAGTTTCACTTTTCTATGGCAGGCTGCTTTCTGCACAACTACCTTAAATAATTGTTCGATTATAAGAATACTTTGTAAATATTTAAGTTAGTTTGATAATGTTCTAACAAGACGAAACGCGTCACATGTTTTTTTTAGTAGAATTAAATCCAATAAAAGTGTTTCATTTTGGATACCTTATCAAATTTTATCTGCATACAAAGTAAGTTTAAAAATATACACTTCAAATTTCAACTATTATAATAATTAAAATACGGTTCCTCCAAGAAATTTCGTTAGAAAAACTAAATCTATGTATCTATGTTCCTATAAGCGAGTTTGTTAAACCCTGACTCATCCAAAACCACGATGGTCAGTATGAACAAAAAGACACACACAAAAAAAGTGGCAAAGACAATTTTTAAAAATATATTTTGAAAAAAAAAAAAAAAGTTGCTTACTTCTGCAGATGAGACTCCAGGGGAAGTTATTTGCGCCGCACACTGCCGCCCGCGCTCCTTTCTCGACCGCTCTGAAATCCGAACAACAAAACTGACTAAACATTCCCGATTAAAACATTGAAAAAAAATGTTTTTTTTTTTTTTTTTCTTGTTTTTTATATTTATATATTTTTTTAATTTTTTTTATTGTTTTATTATTATGGTTCAGAAACAATAAACAATACATACGACTTTGGTATATTAATCACAAGTCGTTATGTTTAGATATTGTTCGTCAATTATATATGAACACAGCATGCACAAATAAATAAAAAGTTTATTATTGACTTTTTCAAATAGGCTAGCTTAATTGAATTCTATAGTTGTTATAAAAGTTTTTACAATAATTTTTTACACTTTACATGAGTTTAGCGCGATTTCAACAATAGATAACAATCCCACATTGGTTTACGAATATTTTGTTTTCTATCTCATCGTCGGCCTCGTGGTGTAATGGTCAGCGCGTTAGCCTACCATCCAAGAGGTCTCGGTTTCGATTCCCGACATCTCTTAACTGTGTTTTAAATCATATAAAAATACATAATTTTACGTTGTACTTTTTAACACATAAACCTGAAATTATTTTTCTAAAAGTGGTAATATTTTTAGCATTTTTTACTATTTCAAGCAACTCCCTTTAAACAACTTTATAAAAAACATTGTTTCGCACTCAAAACAATGTAACAAAACAAGGTATACTGCCTACAAGTCTCCTTTTCATAATCTAAATATCTGTCCGACTTTCTAATAATATATTATTAATTTTCAATGATGTATTGTTACGTCAAACTAATAATGTAAGTGTGCTGTAATCAAGCTCCTTTCTGTAGCTCAATCACAAATAACTATCGACGTGCTTAAAAACACGCTAAGCATTTGAGCGATCACAATGAACAATAATGAACATGCTTAAGTTATTGCAGTCATAAGTCAAAGCGTGTATAATCTCTAAGTCAACGCTCGTGTCGGTTTGTTTTTCTCGTAAATAAATAAAGTTGACTAGCGAAAAATCGGCGTTTACTATAAAAAATAACACAGTTTATTGAATTTGCAAAATAGTAAGGAGCATCTAATACAAAAAAGTGAAAATTAAATTACAATTACTATGGAGACTGCTTTTCTTGACATTTGGCTCGCCAACCGCCGCGCGCCGGCCAAATGCAATAAATAGCGTGATAAATAATAAATAAATAAATAAAAATAGCAGTTTTGGAATATTTTTCATGTTTACACCGGTGAAATTGAAATATGTGATTGCGCAGCAGGATTATACGTAGCGAAACGTAAATATTCTGACATTTAATATTAGGTGTTCACGGATGTTCCATTGTGGTCGCGAATACGATAATCAACCATGGGGAGAAATTGTTATCACGTCGCTTATTAGCACGGCGATAGTTATTTGTGATAAGGCTACTGTTAAAATTAAAATTTATCTTAATTGAAAACGAGGAACTTGAATCCCAACCGTCCATGCGCTCTGTAGCTGCAAGACGGGCTGCGATATTTATTTATTGTACAGCAGCCTTAAGGTGATTATCACAAAAATAGCGCTACATAAATTATCCATCTATATGGTTAATATGAAATATATATTTAAAATGGTATTTTCACTTGAATATTTCATAGTCCCTGGACTGGTACCTGAAGCGTAAGACCAATCATCTTACCTTCATGTAACAAAAAATATCAAGAACGGCTGTGATTGGTGTACCAACGCAGTGCCCTATGCACCTTAGGTGCGGAAAGGGAATGGTTATGCTTCTCAATGCAATTTTGTGTTCAATTTTGTCAAATATTTTACGTTAAACTTGCGTGTTTTTTTGTACAGTTCTATCGGTTGTATGTGGTTTTTCTCAAGCCTGGGTGTTCTGTGATGTAATTCACCGCTGTAATTGGGCTTCCTGGCCTGTTTTGGTTCAAAAAAATAAAATGATAATAATAGAATTGTGAATAAACATGGAAACGCCCTATTAAAGAGTTTCAAGGTAAATAAGACAATATTGAAAATCTTTGGCTAACAAAATATAGAAATAAATGATTGCGTGTAAGTATTACATTTTCAAAATATTCCTTTTGTTTATGAATGTAGATACAATATCTAATGCTATTTCCGCACATTGGATATTGTTTTTCCATCTACTTCGATTGCTCTTAGTAATGGATGGTTCAATTTACTCTTTTCTTATATAGAGGGCGTTCATAATGATTATTTATTTTTTTAATTCGGGTCTTCCGATATACTGAAAGAAGGGTGAGTGCCGGGAACAGGGTGTACCGTGCACTAAAATCATCCTTGGAAAATTAATATTGATCGCAGGAGTCAAAATTAGCCGTTCAAAATAGTTCTGATTCCGACCCTATGGAAGCGAAGTATGGAATTGGAAAAAAAGGACAAAAGTAGAATGAATGTTGTCAATTCGTTCGCTCATCATTCCATGTCCGATCCTAGTTGGAGCATATGGAATCCTTAAAGAGCCTCAATGCATTTCTATCGGCTGCCAGCTTCTGAGCGTCATCTCAAGTCCGTAGTTCTGAGGACGAGAACCCGATGCCTCGTAAAGTAGGCAAGCGTGGTTAAGGCTCTCAGGAAGCATCCGCAGCATGGCCCAGCCGACAGTATCACCTCTGCTTGATGACTGTTGTCACCGGAGTTTGATGCGTCCGTTCTTTCATTACTTTATTCCTTACAAACCCAAACCACCGCACACCCAAGACTCTTTTAAGACTTCTATTCTCGAAACTCGGTATTTTGCTGTTTTGGGCCCTATTGAGGAGCCACGATTCGCATCCGTAGAAGAGAATAGGTGTTATGCAGAAGTTATATAGGCGATATTTGATTTTCACTGATTAAATATCCGATCTCCAGACAGCTTTCATACTGTTAAATGTGGCGCCGGCTACTCCTTGCCGCACTCACAGTTCTTTTTGAAAGCTGCCATTTTTTGTAACATTGTTTTCTCGGACGAATGTATTGTAAAACTTGTACGATTGGTTTAAATGGCGAGATCCGTTCACACGTGGCGACAAAATTAAGAATGGAATTCTGCGTTAGTTTGGACATGTAAAGCAAATGGACTGGGAAGAACGATAGTTGAACGAAAATTGCTTACCATGCGAATGTTGATGGATGCAGAAAACTGGGAAGTCCAAGAAAGACAGTAGCATGACCAAATCCAGCATCGAGTAAACACGTTGTTCCTGACAAGACGCCTTAAAATCGCGCACCGAAAAATAAAGTTTAAACGCGTTTTTACGGTGTATAACTACTTCTAGTGGAACAAAAAGTATGGGTAAACATGTATACAATAAGTGTAAGACCATGCTGGCACAAAATGGCGATTATTTACAGGGTAAAGGAAGCCGTGAATCTTTTTTATTACACGTGTATGAGACGAGAAACTTCACTCCGCCGCGGTCTTACAGTCTCTTGACTCGCCGGTATGCAAAAATTGTAGCGATAATATTGTTACAACACGCACTCGGGTCACGTACAGTCGCCCGCACTCGTCACTACTGTGGCTCGCCGACTCGCGTAGGAGACAAAATACTACTAGAAGACTTAAGTATTATTATGATCATGTACAAAAAACATAGACTATTTCCCAGGGGCGAATCGTCAAAGTAAGCGATTATGCACAGCTTACCATTATATTTGACTTTTAATAATAATAATTTATAGCAACCATGTTTATGGGAAAATAAATAAAGTAATTGTTATTAAAGTTAATAAAGTAATAAATCACCGTTTATATCTTTCTACAAAAAAATATATATGAAGTGCGCCCAGCGCCAGCGCTCAGCCCATTCTTACTGAACGATGAAACTAGCCGATTACCTCAGCTTATTCTTCCATACAAAAAAATACACTGTATTTTTCGTCTTTAACTAAAACAAACTTGCAGCTTACAAATATTTTTAGAAGATTCTCTATTTGGAAACTAGTATTTCGAACATTATTTCCGAAGGACTATTTTTCTTTGATAGGATACGTTGACATATTATGTATCACATAGGACAGGTGGCGTTCGCAGTGGCCGTTTTAGGCATTATTCATTTTAAAAGAAATCGGCCAGTGCTTAAGTCTTGACAGTACTGTCAGTGACAGATCGTAATGGAAATATCTGCTGAATGTCATTGTGGTATTTATTAATAAACTTTTGGTATTCTATTAAAATAGTGTAGAATAAAGCTACTTTTATCTCGTGGTTAATAATAATTGTTGTTTGAGTTGATTTTCACAGAACCACAAAAAAAATTAGTCATTTATAATTACATTACTTACATGTTATATAAGTACTTATATGTAGTACAAATTAATGAACATTTTTAATAGATTACCTATAAAATAAATCACGGCTCGCCACTGCTATTTCCTAGTAATGCACTATACGTATTTTTCTATTCAATTCATTTATCGACATCAACAACATTTTGAGTTTGTCCAAATTTTTGTAGACAAGAACTGGATTCAACTCCCTGGGGAGCTGTTTATATTAACATGTTACAACAGAGACGAAGAACATTTAAGAGAAGGTAATATAGAAGTACAGGCATCTACTAGGTCTAATTCAATTAGACAAATCTCACCCCCATAAAAAAAAGGTTTGTTTTTTTAATTTTTTTATTATTTATTAAGGAAAAACAACAAAAACAACAGGTCACAAAATTTTGTATTAAAAATATTTCAGCTCTTTAACTTCACAAACATCAACAGGTGAAAGAATTTAAGAAATATAGATGTTCGAATATGGGCAGAATGGTGAATGTTACACAGCGTGTAAACCAGCCTTTGACAGGTCATAATCCCCTGTAGATGCCTGGACTTCTATATTACCTTCTCTTAAATGTTCTTCATCTCTGTTGTAATATGTTAACAATTCATTTATTTTAAATAATACATACATTTCAAACTAAAATTTAATGCGTACATATTATAAAAAGACAAAAAATATTTATTTATTTATTTACACCTTTTATCAAAAATACAATTTTACTTTCATTTTGCCCAGCTAACAGGGGTACATACCCCGTTCCAAGTTAGGCAATTACATTATAATAAATGATAATAGTTTACAAAATAATACAGAGCACAGACTAATAAAATATATACTTACTCGTATACACATTTTGATACGTGTACATTCACACACACGTACATACACCCATGCGCATATACATACATACATTCATAAAACATAGACAATTTATTTTTAATGCGAAACTTCATAATTGCCATCTGTATATATATATTTTTTAATTATTCTTAAAAAAAACACAGGACAATTTATCAAAGTAAAAGGACTAGGATTTTCTTAAGTTCAAAAATTAAAAAAAAAGTTAAATTAAATTTAAACCACAGGAAATGATAAAGGCAATACAAAGTCCTCTTTTGGAATTTTCAGTAGAAATACACGGAGTCGTTTTTGACAAAGGTGCTACAGATCATACGGAAATAGAAATAAAATTCGGAGAAAAAAATGTTTAGAAAAAAGAAAAGAAAAAAAATAAGATTAGAAAGTCCAGGCATCTACAGGACTTATGAGCCGTCATTGGCTGGTTTAAGTGACCACTTTACACACTGTGTACCATTCACCACTTTGCCTATGTTTGAAAATCCATATTTCTTCAATTATTCCATCTGTTGATTCTAGTGAAGAACTGAAAGAGCTGAAACCTTTTTGGAAAAAGATTCATCTAATTGGCTGATTGATTTTTCAGACTTCCATATTCCCTTTTCTAAAATGTTTTCCATTTCTGTTGTAATTTGTTAAGGTGATGTAATCCAGTATTTTGTATACAAACATTTGGACAAACTTAAAATATTGTAGGAAAAATAATTCGCAACAAATCTAAAAACAAAATCAAGAACGAGATAACAGTCGTATTAAAATCAAGAAGAAAGGCAAAAGCATCTCAATAGAATCATGAAGTTGAACAATGGAACAATCGGAGGAAAGAAAGAGAGAAAAAATAGGTCACCGAATTTATTTCAAAAGAAAAAAAATGTTTTTCTGGAAGACAAAACAAGTAGCGGAATGAATATATGATTTTGTTTTCGTCAAGAATAATAAAATTCTCGTAAAGATAAACTGCTCTGTAACGCGTCCAATAATCATAAGAACGGAATCTGACATAAATGCAATGGAAATTAAATAAATTAATAAATGGATCAAATAA
Source organism: Micrasema longulum (assembly GCF_059751315.1). Classification (NCBI taxonomy): domain Eukaryota; kingdom Metazoa; phylum Arthropoda; class Insecta; order Trichoptera; family Brachycentridae; genus Micrasema; species Micrasema longulum. The sequence continues at coordinate 383,738 of NW_028277410.1, forward strand.
AACATTTCAGGCATTGGCCACATTTCGGAAGATATAGTGCACATGAATGATTACTACGTATCCATCGACAAGATTCGTTTAATCAAATTGCTATTTTTTCAATAAAAAAAGAACAATTTTATACATAGGCTTACTTAAAAATATTTTTTATGGAATTATGTATTTATCAGGTGAGAAGAAACATTTATATCGTCAGGGCTGGGATTCCGAACGCATTTATAGCGTGCTATAACGTGTATTTAGTACGTAAAAACGCGCCATACCGCACTATAATTGCGTTCGGAATACCAGCTCTGTTATTAAAACCACGACTTTAAAAAAGTTAAAATTAAAGTTTAAAATTATTATTATTATTATCTCTTTTTTTTTTTAAATGAGGACTATTGTTTTTTTTATTTAAATTTCATTAATAAACCCTTACGGGTTACATACATTTAACAAAATATTTTTACTTTTAAAATTCACATTCTACTGTTAATAATAATATTTTTTAACATCTTTTGTAAAGGTTGTCTGAGTCTTTTATTTAGTTTTATCTGGTAGTTTATTGTATAATTTTAATCCATGGTAAAAGCTCAACCAACTTTCGGGTGTCTACAGGAGTGCCTCAAGGGTCAGTACTCGGACCACTCATCTATCTCATTTACACTTAAGATATAGAGAACATCATCAAAGAATGTGGATTGTGGTCTCACTGCTACGCATATGATACGCAGATTTATTTTTTTTACAATTTGATTGATGGATGCATCGAGAAAATAGGAAACTGGATGGCTAAAAACAGACTAACATTAAACCCATCAAAAACTGAACAGCTGTAGGTGGCTTCAGCCAGACGACAGAATTTGATCCAGGATACGGCTCTAACCAATGTAGGGAGTACCGTTTTACCCACCGTTAAACTACTGGGAGTTTTACTCAGTTCTGACCTTTCTCTTGACGCTCAAACTAGTAGAACGATAAGTTCATGCTTCTACCAGCTGAGACAAATTAAATGCATATGCAAAAATTTGCCGGTTGATGCCGCCCGTCAATTAATAAATGCGTTTGTCTAGAGTCGATTACTGTAATGGTATCTATGCAGGTCTACCAATGAACAGAATGACTCGCCTACAATCTGTATTGAATGCCGCAGCGAGACTTATTTTCGGAACCTCTATTACTATTATATTACTCAAGTTGGTACATTTAAAACACTGCTTTTAATCAATTTATTTTCTTAAATAAAAACCTTTATTAGCATAAAAAAGAAATACATACAGTAAAAAAATGGAACACTTAAGGTTGAACTTGCCAAAAAAGAATCTGGCCTTGTGTTTGGCAAGTTTACAAAATATTATAAAAAAGAATCAAAAAATGCAAAACAAAATAATACAATAAATCAAAAATTAAAGAATCATAAAAATTGAGAAAATTTAACACTAATAAAAAAATAAATAACACAAAATTTATAAAATGATATACACAGGCACATATTATACATACATCTTTATTTTCAGAATGCGGTTAATGTTAATTGTGTCAATAAGCTTTTTTTTATTTTATCCTTAAAATTTCCGTAATTTATTTCTTGACGTAGACTTTGTGGTAAATTATTAAAAAGCTTCCGTCCTATATAAGTATAATGATGTTTGGCCGTGGTAGTTTTAATTCTCTTTAGAGCGAGGCATCCTGTTCTTAACCTTCCCGTAATACGGTCCGATGGGAGGCTCTCCTTATGCAACCGGAGCATACAACACTTTCCGTAGATATTCTCCACTCTTAAAACATTAAATTCTTTGAACAGTTCGGTAGTTGAGAAGAAGGGTAGTTTATATAGTATTTTTATAATAATTCTTTTCTGTAGAACATTTGAACGTAGTTATACAGAAAGCAGCCAGCCATAGAAAAGTGAAACTGAGATAATAGCCATTTTGTAAAAAGAGTGAATCATAAAATCTACACAATCTACATCTGTCTTAATCTCATCTTTGGAATGTTTTTGACTTTAACAAGCGATAAGCAATGAATACATAAGTTTTTTTTAAATATTACAAACAAGAATCTTATTATGTATTTGACTAGTTTAATAGATTTTTAAAGTACCATAAGATTTTTCTAGATTTGTGGGTGTTTTCTGCGAATTGAGAAATGCCGTTTTTGTGATCGACATCTTTTTCCGAAGGTGATTAATACAGTTTTGTGTATGAAAGCGGTCTGGCTGTTTTTAGCAGAACATAGAATCGACCTTACTGCACCCGATAACATCATATCTCATTTTTCCAAAATTGTGGACTAGCTGCTTTCTGCATACCTACGTTCATTTAAGGGTCTAAGATGAGCGTTAAAAGCCCCTCCCCATCCAACTATTGCATATTGAACGATTTACTGTACTAGAGCATAATAAACTGTCTTCAATTTATCCGTCGATAAGATATCTCTAGGCTGTAAAAACATGTGGAATAATAATTACCTAATTCATTTCGAATTGAATTAAATAAAAGGTTCACAAAATTAATAAATTAAATAAGCTTGTTCGCAGACCTCAAATATTTTGATAATAATATGTAAATATTTAAAAACTAAATTACAAACACCATGTAATTGTTAATTTGCGGTATTTTCTACGGGGCGAAGGTTTTCGTTCGTAAATTTATTTTACTGCCTGAAAGTCTTTTATGCCTATTCCACCTTCGCGTTACCCGGCATACTTTACATCAAGAATCCCATGCTATATACCCGTGTGAACATACGCCACTGTCTAAACAAGGTGTTTCTGAGTTCGTAACTCAAATGTTATAACATATTGAAAATATTCGAAGACGTTAAGGAGTGATATACGTGTGTTAGAACGACGAACACAATGAATATAGTCTTAAAAAGCGTTTACACTAAGGCATTTTTTTTTTGTTTTTTTTTACAACATACAAAAGAGGTAAAACAGAGTTTTCAAAAAATTAAGGATAATTACATGGCAATGAAATGCATATTAATAGTAAAAAATAGTAAACAAAAATCCCACAAAGGCATGGCCCGTTCGTGGGTATACAAGAAAATGTTCATGAATTTTTGCTCCTTTAATAATTAATGGAAAGTAATAATATTTTTGTGTAACATAAGAAAAAAAAATAGAGTATTCTGTAAAAGATAATACGGCATTTTTTTATAGTATTTAAAAACGAAATAAAAAATATTTAAAAAAACGTGAAAATATTCCTTCAAAAATTAAATTAACTATTTTTCTAAGTTTTATCTCAAATGCAAAGAGGCATTTATTATCCAAAATAACTAATCACATAACAAATGATTTTCAGTAGGCATTTGTAAATTACGCAAATATTTTTAATTTATCTCACAGGGGTTGTAGAATAACTTTTTTATCCGAACTTCGTTAAGAAAAAGTATCTTATTAAAAACTTTATTTAAAGGGCCTTTAAACTTTTAAAATTGAAACTTTATAGACTTTTCCCAAAATAGACGAATTATTTTTTAACCTTACCCATTTAAGCAAAGTCGAACAATAATTAAGAATCAAGTTATATACAGTGCGTTCAAGTGTTTGATATCTTATCTTTATTTATATATGTATAATTCTTATGTATATATTTATTTATTTATTCAAAACTTTATATACATAAACAATAAATATACATACAAGGGCGGGCATATTGCCTTAAGGAAATTTCTTCCTACCTACCCAAACCGTTCAGTTTGAAAAAATTACAAGTACATGGATATATTCTAAGGATTTATACTGAATCTTAAAATTTTATACAAAATTAAAAACAAAAATTAAAAAAAAAAAAAAAACACTAGACTATGAAGAAATGAGAGGAGATGGGAAAGAAAGAAGAAGGAGATAGGAACAACTCAAATATTTAGATAGTGACATTTCAATCTTGATTTAAATGTAAATAAAGAAGGGGCGGGGCGGGGCGCCTCTAACATTAGTGGGTAAGTTATTGCACAATCGAGCACTTACAATTGTGAAAGAGGAAACAAGAAAATTAGAGCGGTAAAAGAGTATTAAAAGGGTATAACATATGCGTAGGTCACTGAACTCCTCCTAAACAGCTGGACCGATTTTGATTTAAAAAAATGTATTTAAGTGGGGTACCTGGATGGTTTAGATTCACAATTGGACCCGGAAAATTCGAATTTAGAAAAAACGTTTGCTGAACCAGCTAATAGCAGGCAAGACGACGTTTGGGCTGGACAACGTCTGTCGGGTCCGCTAGTGACCTATATTAATGTGTTAATGCCTGTCAGTAAACCAAGTCAACATACAAACTTAGTTTGCACAATGTAATATTTTATTTTAAAACTTTATTTTACGCACTCGTAAACTAAGACTATTAAAGATTTCAAAGTACATACGTTGATCGAAGGAGGCAACATTAGCAGTTGACAAAGGAGTCCTGGTGCCGACATTCATATATGGGAGCGAAGTGTGGAATTTGAGAAACATGAATGAAAGTAGGATGAATGCTGTCGAAATGCGATCTTTAAGGCGAATATATTGTATAAACATAATGTTGGTTTGGACATAAAAAGCGAATAGACAGCGAAAGAAAAGCTAAAATTATTTACGATACGAATTACGGTGGATGCAGAGAACGAAGACGGTCGTGAAATAAATGGCATGACCAAATTCAATAGGTGGACATGTCAAAAGTCGGGGCTCTATTTTAACAAAAGGTCTGACATGCCGTTGTCTTTTTCGCACAGTATCGGAGAGGCATTTGCAAGGCAGTGACAGGAAAACAATGTTCGACAAATAATTCTTCGTCCTGACAATTTTATGTAAACCGAAACACAAAAATAATAATGTTTACGTACATATCTAATTTGGACTAAATACAGTAATTGATATCAAACTTCGATTGTATTCAATTTAATCAATAAATATATATTTTTTTTTTTTAAATACAAAAAATAAATAAAAAAATAAAAAATATTTTATATATTTATTTTCAAAGCCAACTAAACTTTTTTAACACTGTTCTATATTTTATTACTTTATATTGTTTTTTTTTTATTTATGTTGTTAATACACTCATATTTTTATTTTTATACTAACTATACTTCTGAACACTGTTCCTATCTTTTATTTCTTTATATTAATTTTTTTATTTGCTTATGTTGTTTATATACTCATCTTCTTTTTTTATACCAACTTTACTTCTTAACACTGTTCTATCTTTTGCTGCTTTATATTGTATTTTTAAATTTTATGTTGTTTATATACTCATATTTTATATAACTTTCATGTATGTAAAAGCCTTGTGGGCGTGAAAATTTAATAACATAATAAAACAAAATAAAAATATAATATGTACGTGTGTGTACTCATATCTAACAGTAGCAAAGCATTGCCGGGTTCAGCTCGTATGATATACAACGCAAAAAAATCAACTGTACTTTTATTTAAACCATAAAACGACTAACTCTCTCTGTGCCACAAGGACGACGAAGACCGGGAAGGCCCAAAATGCAATGGATGGACTGCATCAGCGCAGATATGACAATGTTGGAAGTGAGGAAGTGGAGAGGAAGGGCAGCAGACCGGCAAGAGTGGAAGAGACTCCTGGATTCAGGCAAGGCCCACCCAGGGCTGTCGAGGTTATGATGATGATGACTTCTATTTAAACACACGAGGTCAGTTTCGGAACTTGTGCACCCATCACCACCTGTATTTCTGGACAACAACAGTTTAACGGTAACTTCAAAAGTCAAGTATCTATGGCACATACTGACTTATGATTGTAAAGATGATCAGGACATAGATCCAGAGAAAAGCCACCAATGTTAGGGCCTCTATCCTAGCAAAACGCTTCTTTCAGTGCAGTGACGAAGTGAAGAAAATCATATTTACATCGTATTTGACTTCCATATATACAGCGGAACAATGGAACAATTATACGCTCGCCGCGTGGAATAAATTAAGGGTCACCTATAATAACGCATGCAGGCAATTATTTGGACTGCCTAGGTACTGCAGTGCCTCCGAAATGTTTACAGCTGGACGGGTAAATACCTTCGCTGCCCTACTTCGGCAAAGAGCTTTGAGCCTATGGGGACGCCTGAAAAGCTACAACGACGCGCTTCTCTTAGCCACTGCAGGGTGGATCCATTCACCCCTGTTCGAGCGATGGCTGAAAATGCTAAAACCGCCATTAGGACATAATATAAGATATTTTATTTTATTTTATCTCATTAATGAAAAAAAACATTCAATTATTTTTATTTTTGACTTCATTTATGTTTTGTACTTTAGTTTAATTTTGAAGGAAGTTTTTGTCTTTTATTTTTTTTATTAATATATTATACATGGTAAATTATCTCTGCATTTTCATATCAAATGAAATATGTTTTTAATATATATTGTAGAATAAACTCTGCATTATTTAGCTATTTTACTGGAATATAATTTATTATTATTATTATGATTAGCGTCAAAACTCTACACTCGCCGTTTAATGAACCGTTTAGAGAAGATTTACCGAGACCGAGGAATATCAATAAACACAAAAAAGCGGTTGATGGAAGCCCTGGTATTCTCAGTTTTCCTATATGGGGCTGAAACGTGGAGAACGCGTGCATACGAGAGGAAGAGGATCGATGCATTCGAGATGTGGTGTTGGAGAAGGCTGCTGCGTGTGCCGTGGACAGCCAGAAGGACGAATGCATCGATACTGGAAGAGCTCCATATTACAACTCGTCTATCAGTGGTGTGTTTGAGAAGGATAATGTCTTTCTTTAGACATATTGTTAGACGTGAGCCAGACAATCTAGCAAAGACAATAATGTCTGGCCGAGTGAAGGTAGGAGAAGCCGGGTTAGAATCCCATATAGATGGACTGACCAAATAAAGGTGGCTACGGGGCTAAAATTTGATGAGTCAGTTCGTCGGGCTGAGGACAGACTGGAGTGGAACAGACTAATCAGAAGTGTTCATCCTCAGCATTGAGGGACTGACTTGGAAGAAGAAGATTTTTTTCCCTTTTTTTTTTCTTTTTATATCCTATAAGTTTTTTTTCTCATGTACTCGTATATTCAAAATTATATAAATTTGAATAAATAAATTACAATAGCAGTGTAAGTCATTCTCCAAGCGAAAGAGTTGAGTTTTTTTTTGGAGTTACAGTTAAAACATTTTACTAGATATATAAAAGTAGATTTGTATAGAATAAAAAAAAAATATACTATTTATGAAATATTTGGATTAATAAAACATAGTAAAAAATATTGATTATCTAATAATATCGTTCTTTTATAATAACAGTAATAAAGGGAATTACAAGATACTAAAAACCTTCGTACGTTATCATAAACGTATTAGATCGGTTTCGATTTCAGGCAAAAATCTACGTTAGCCACCTGTGCTTTAGGGGTGAGTTTTACGATTTTTTTGCGGTGTTATATCATGTTCGAATATTACGTCAATCAAAAGGTTTAAAACCCGTATTACATTGATCAAAAAACGAATATAATTTTCGACTGTAACTATTGTTAGTTATCTGAACATACCAACTAACAAACTTCTAATTTTTTAAAGATTGTTTGAAAATCTATATAATTATTCTTCCATTCAATGGAGGCCCTGGTGTTGTCTACGATGGTAACACATATTCAAAAGGTCAATTTTTGTATGATCCCTTCCAGTATAAGCTTTCATTTGCTTATTCCGGGCTTACTAATTTCTCCGTAATTTGACGCCGGTAAGCTAAAGAGATAGTAACATAAGACAATGAAGTCAAAAAGTTCGAAAATTGTATCGAAAAGTGCGCAAAAGATGTTTAAACATAAGCAGAATGGTTCTATTTAGATATCATCATCAAAACCTTATACGCAACATTTGGTGCACAAGGCATTGCATCTGTACTTTTTTTATACAAAAACAGGCCAGGAGGCCCAATCAATAACAGTGGTGAATTAAAGTAAATGCAGCGTATCTTTATAATTTGTTACAGGAAGGTAAAGTGATTAGTCTTACGCATCAGGTGCCAGTCCTGTGACATTGAGAGGAGATTCTCAAGCCCACCATCCACACGCAGCTGTTATAGTGTCCTGGGGACTCTCTGTCAGCTGCGCATAGAGGAATGTTATTATAAATATTCCTAAGGAATACAAACTCTATGCAAATTAAGGAGGGGGGGGAGGATGTATGGACAGAGGCCAACACTTTGTCCCCACCCTTCAGGATCCCCTCAATGCCTGTTTTTTTCATTCAAAAATATGTATTTACACAAATTAACGTATACAAATATACAAAAACAATTACTTAAAACTAAAGTAACACAGCAAACATAACTAACACAACAAACATAATAAAAAAAACACGAATATTTACAATGGGATCCTTGAGGCCTTGAATAAAGAAAGATTCCTTGGGTGATCAGAGGTAGAACGTCCGAATACCACTCCCGTAAGGGGAAGACAAAACAAATTAACGTGTTCTATTGCAGTAAAAACAAATATTTCATATCGACCCTCCGAGGAATCGGTACTATGATCTCATACATGGTAGGCAGTTTTATCTCTAGGTACTCGACACCTTTTTCAGGATTTTCACCTGAAAGTAGCCATCGAGTCGGACACATGTTCAGGATTTTAGTTCTTTTTCACGCACGTCATTGTGTTTTATCCGCCCGGACTGAATCTCAATCAAAAATCTGCCCGGTTTTTGTAAAGGTTTTCTGATCTGTGTAATTCGGGCATTAGACCATCTATCTTTGTCATGTGTCAGGCGCAAAGTTCATCGTGTAAACACATAACCACTAACTGCTGACGGAGGCTCACGATTCACCATAGATATTGTATATTTTATTTATTTATTTATCATAATATATACACTAGTTCTAGTTACGAGGAGAACCCTTTCAATACCCATTCACCGCTCTTGTTGTTTTGCTTCCTCTTTCACAGTGATAGCTGCTTGACTATGGAATAATCTACCCTTTAATGTCATTTAATCACCGAATATGGAGCAAAGTTTAAACGCATTCAAAAACTAAAAATCCACAAATTAACCACTTTCTAGAGGGTAGAGAAGATTCAGAATACCACCCCAGCAGTGCGATTCTGAACACTTTCTCTATCCCCCAGAGCGCGAAGTGCGATTACCACCGTAGTCTTTTAACACAAGCCATTCGCCTTGCAATCGCAACAATACCAGGGCCTCGATTATGATGGTAAGATAAAGCCATCATACCTTCACCTTGACGGTATAGTTGAAGATAAATTCTCTCTAGCGATTACGAAGATACATTACCGACCCTCCACTTTCAAGTTTTGGATAGGTACACCAATATGAAACAAGGTATGAATTGATATTGGTTTGGGCGAATGAGACAATCCATTTTACTTCTACTCAGCTCCACTATCCAATTTTTATAGCCTTTTTGAACATTTTCTCATTTCTAATGGTTTTTATAGACAGAGGAAGTAGGTTATAGATTTCAATTGCATAACACTCGAAATACCTTTGTCCGAAATTGGTATTAGTATGTATTTGTTTGTTTAAAACAAAATAACCATACTACGTCGCCATCGCCATAAGAACAGGCATTTAAGAAGCAAGTGGCGTTGTCTCTCATGACTCGCTATGTCACACTTGCCATTTCCACCTAGATTATGCTATATTCATACCTTTTGTTAATTATACACTTAATTTAAGTCAATTTTAAGAATGTTTAGATTAAGTATAACTCATTAATACCAATCTATTAGGGCTTACTTAAGCCTGTTGATTGACTTAAATTATTTTTTTTAATAAATAAAAAAATATATATAAGCATAAGAATCGTCTTTTCTTCGCATAGGGATTGTTGAAGGACTGGAAGTTGATACATGCTACTTTTTATCCCGAAAAAATATATCATTTCACCTAGAAAATTCTTATCACTAAACGACAAAAATCATTTATTCATTGTTTACATTATTCAATGCGATCGAAGTCGCGAGTAAAAGCCAGTAACATATAAATAGATTGAAACCCATAAACACTGGTGTACCCTCCTAGACAGGGTACACCATACACCATGCACACGAAACACGAAGTTCTGTGAGGAATGACTGTAGCGGTGTTTCAAAAGTATTTTCTTTTCACGGGACCAAAGCTATATAAATTAGTGCCTTACATCTGGAAAAACGAATGTAGAACATGTTTTGGGAAAAAAAATGCCAAATGGTTGACAGACATGGGAAGCAAAGAGTCAGAAAATTTGTTGACAATTATAACTTAATTTGTACCTATATGTTATATACATACTTATATATTATGTACATATTTATTATATTATATTCGTACTTATATGTTACATTCATACTTATTATATTTATTTATGTATACTTTTACATTGTTTGTATTCTTTTTTATACAGAATAATGTTCCCTCACTGGGGTGTCCCGTGCCGAGGGAAACATTTTACAAAATGTAAAACATGCCTTAAATTAGCTATTTAGCAAAGTTAACATAATAATAACAATAAAAAAAACGTAATTAACCTAATTATCATTAACAAAATAAACGATAAAAAACTAAAATAATCATAAAAAAACATAACCAATTTATATAGACCAATAGAGCAAATTTCATAAACAGTACACACATTTTACCTATTTGGCTTGATCCACTCGTCGATCCGTGTGCAACCCACCTCCACTATCCATTTCTTAATAGCAATTTTATATTGTGAGAATTTACTAATTGTCCTTATGGATAATGGAAGTAAATTGTACACTTTAACCGAGTAGTAGGCCAATCCTCTTTGACCGAAGCTTGTATTTATTTTTTTGCAGCATCAGGGTGGAGTATCTAGTAACTCTTGTATTTGTAACGGAAGGTAGAGAATAATGTTTACGTGCGTATAGTAACAAAGCTTTTACATAAAGTTGTTTTATAGATTTTACATTAAGATTTTCAAATATACCGAGGGAGCTAGTTTTGATTGGGACTCTTAAGATAATTTTTATTAAAGCGTTTTGTGCAATTATTATTTGCTTGATCGGTGTGTCATTTGCACATCCCCATTCAATTATCCCATATTCCAAAACTGATTGAGTTATTGCGTAATATATTTTTACAAGTTATTTTTGGCTAATTATATTTCTTATAGTTTTAAAAAAGTCCATTTGTTTTTTCAACTTATTTTTAATATGTCCGATTTGACTAGTCCATCTTAAATTCCCATCTATATAAATTCCCAAATATTTCATTGAATCTACTCTGTCCAACGATTTACAAATACATTTAAATGTATAGTTTTGCAAATACAGCCCTATGTTACAATTATTTTTGCCGCAACATATCGGTTCCTTGGAACAGACATTTCCTATATAGGAACCGATAGATCCTCCCAAGTATTCCACTATACCGCACTCCTTCACTCGCTTGATTTATCCTTAGTGGTTAAGTAGAATATTTGTTTGTAATTTGGCTTATGTGATTTTTTTAATATATAAATAAATAAATAAAAATAAATGAACAGCGATATATATAGTTGGATAATTTATATAGCGCCATTTTTGTGAAAATCACCTCAAGGGCGCTGTACAATTAATAAATATCCCAGTACGTCTTGCAGCTACAGAGCGCATGGACGGTTGGGATTCTAGTTCCTCATTTTCAATTAAGATCAATCAAAACTTATAACAGATAGGAGCTAGATTACAGGACGTCTTGCAGCTACAGAGCGCATAGACAGTTAGAAATTTAGCCCCCATTTACACATTTTAAAAATTGACAAATAAATTTAGTGTGTTAATGATACCAAAAAAAAAATACAATAATATGAATAGTAAAAAGGAATAAGATTACAACACGTCTTGCAGCTACTGAGCGCATAGACAATTGGAATTCTAGACCCCATTTACAAAATTTAGGTATTTTAAAGTTGATATATGAAAGCTAGATAACCAATCATCGTGCAGCTACAAAGCGAATGGACGAGTGGAATTCTAGCAAAGTTGGAATGATATCAATAAATTTACAAAAAATAGAGCATAGTAGTAAGTTTGTCAAGTGTTCATGCCAACAAGTAAGCAATAAAAAACTAAATAAATAAAGCACTGTATCAACTCCATGGTTAACAAAGGGAGATAGATGTCCGAAGAGAATCTTTTGTAGACAGTAGGTAGATACCGTCACCATGTGGTCCACTGGCTGCTGGAGAATTTCTGGAAACGCACGTGTGTAGACTGGGAGATTATACCTATTGTTCCAAGGACTTGGTGTCCATTTTGGTACGTATTATTTCATTTTATGAGACGCAACATTCCTGTTCAATTCACTTTTTTACATGAATATTACACAAACGCGTGTATGAGCGGTTTGATTTATCATTTTGTATGTTATTAGAAGGCAGATATTTGAAATATTATGTATTTATCAATAAATGTCAGTTCACTTTTAGTAGCACTGTTGTAATTTATTAATTATGGGTGTAGTGTTCCAAATAGCAAAATTTAGGCACTTTTGCGTCAAAAGCTGATGCATTCTTAAACGGTTTTAATAATTTACATAAAATTTTACGATTTAAAGGTTATTGGCTCACTATTTTTTGAAAGTTTCCATTGTTCACCATTTGTCACATCTTTTATTTATAAGAATATAAGCTACGGTTGGATAGGAACTATATTTCTCGCCCAGCCCGTACGGTGACTGAGCGCGATATTTACTGCATTAACGTTTCAAAATAGGTAGATCATTTTGCCGAACCCTGTATATGTATATTTACGTGGCCGTCGTCAATGCGTTAAAATGGCAGATGTCTTTTCAGATTGGATTGATCTTACCGCCGGTGTGCCACAAGGGGGTACTTTCTTCACTTTTATTTTCCCTTTTTATCAATCCAATAACAAAAAGCCTCCCCTGTTCGTACAATTTATATGCCGATGATTTGCAATTGTATATTCATTTCGAGCCCGTCGACATTGTTGAAACACATAGAGTAATGTCACTTGTACTCGAGCATATCTCTTCATGGACTAAAAAACATGGACTTCTCATAAATCCAACAAAAACCCAATTGTATTTGTTGGTAGTAAACAAATGTATTCAAAAGTGAATTTTTCCACCATTCCTCTTTTCAAAATAGATGGTACAGAAATTCCATTCATGACTTCAGTCAAAAACTTAGGTATTATCATTCATAAGAATTTATGGTGGCACGACCAGGTTAACGAAGTTAGTCGTAAACTTTATAGCAGTTTGCACTCAAAAGACTACAGAATTTCTTGCCAATTAATGTAAAGCAAACATTAGTCCAGAGCTTACCTCTTCCACTCCTTGACTACGCGGATGTATGTTATCCAGATGCTAACTCTGAATTGCTTGATAAGTTAGAACGATTGCAGAATATTTGTATTCGTTATATCTTTAATCTTCGCAAATTTGACCACATAACGGAGTATCGCACGCAACTACACTAGCTCAGTATCAGGTATAGAAGAAACATTCACATTCTATCACTTCTTCACAATATTTTAAATAATCCCACTTAGCCTGTTTATCTGAGAGAGCTCATCCAATCTATTTTACAACACGGACTATCTCTTCGTTCTAGTAACGAGAGAACCCTTTTAATACCCTGTCATCGCTCTAATTTTCTTGCCTCCTCTTTCACAGTAGTAGCCGCTCGATTGTGAAATAATCTACCCACTAATGTTAGAGATGCCCCTTCTTTATTTACATTTAAGTCAAGATTAAAATGTCACTATCTAAATATTTAAATTGTTCCTTTATCCTTCTTCTTCCCTTCCCATCCCCTCTCCTCTCTTCATAGTAGTATTACTTTTTTTATATATATATATTTTTTTGTTAATCTTTGCTTTTAATTTTTGTATAAAATTGTAAGATTCAATATGTCCATGTATTTATAATTTTCTCAGACTGAACTGTTTGGGTAGGTTGGAAGAAATTGCCTTAAGGCGATATGCCCGCCCTTATATGTATATATATTGTATATGTATATAAAGTGTCGAATAACATAAAAATAAAATATATGTACATAGAGTATTTAAATAAACAATGAAAGTACGTTAAGAAGAATCACAAGTAAACATTGTTCGTTATAAATGCGTACGGTTTGGACCCAAATTGAACTAAATTACAGAGGGAAGGTATTCCCCTAAGCACTGATATCATTATTGAAATAAAGTTTTGGGTAACATAATAACATTCGGGTTTGCTGTAGGATCCAATAACTCCCTCGGGGAATCCCCGAACAATATCGGCCCGTCAAAATTCGGAACGAAGTAAGAGGCTTTTACTTTAAGTAAGTATAATGCCTGTGACTGTGTCTGGCGGGTGAAGATACAGCTGCGCGTGGCTGCGTCAAAATAAGATAGTGTTTATTTATTTTTATTAAAACTATTGATTGTATGTAAACAGTTCATTAATTTAAAATATAAAAAGTATGTTCACTTTCGAATTTTCAGAGGCAGCGAATCAATTTATTCTCTTCAAATTTATATACCTAAATACTACTATGGTCAAAGCACAAGTAAATGACCATTGGTTAATAAAACACAATATACTCGTAATAAGAATTGCTACATGTGTCCAGTCAAAAAACTTTTAACACTAGAAACTTTGACAAAAGTAGTAGGCGGACACATCTTTTGGTTAGAAACAAAACTATCAGTTTCGAACTGTGTGTTGTCAAAGGGTAATAATGCGTCTTCCCGTTATTGTTCTGAGATTGATAGTGTTTTTATAAGGAAAGGTGTGGTAAGTGTTTAATTTGATGCTATTTCTTATGCAATTATTTGAATATATCCATATTCTAATGTGTTAGGGTGTTTTATAATGTTATGATGTAACTAAATCTGAGTATTATTTTTACTGGGGTAGTAGTGCTCATTCACTGGTGATTCTGCTAGAGTAATATCAAATATAATTTTAATACTCGTATTTCAATAAAAAAGTAAAAGTACTTAGAAAAATTAATGTGTTTTTTATTAATATTATGTATCTTTTTTGGGTGATACCGTGTATGTTGGATTTGATCCGACGTTTCGGCTACCATTGCAGGAGCCATCTTCAGGGAAAACTGTGTGTTTAGTACATAAACACATACATTTCTTTATAAAACACACAGTTTTCCCTGAAGATGGCTCCTGCAATGGTAGCCGAAACGTCGGATCAAATCCAACATACACGGTATCACCCAAAAAAGATACATAATATTGATAACAGTGACCGTGAAAACCTTCGCACCTGTGTTTTTTATTGTTTTCTTTTATTTTGTACGCTTAATTAATGAAATGTATACCTTTAATGTGGATTTCACTACAAGCTGAACCTTAAACGGTCATTCATTGGTGTTTTGACCCTATATAAACTCAAAATCAGATAGTTTAAAGTTGTGACTATTTTATCCTCAGAGTAATAACTAGAGCTTCGAGACTCCGAAACTTCGAGACTATTCGATATTAGTATCGATAATTCGTATAAAAAATAGCGAATGTAGTAAATAAATCACAACATCGGGATCATTTTCTATTTTCGCTATTTTTGCGAGTCCGCGTGTGAGAATCTTTATATATATATAATTCTTCTGTACATGTGATGTCACTAAACTTCTCCAAACGGCTTAACCGATTTGCGTGCGGTTTTCAGCGCAGTGAATATCTTTGCACTGCGCGTGTTCGTAGATATTAAAATTTTCAATCGATTATGTGAAAAAAAAAGTTGGAAGCATAAATCTTTTTTTCATCGATCTACCAGGGTTGCTTTCGAAGAAAATGCAAATACAAAAAAAATGGGAAAATGCTGTTTTTTGTGTTTACAAAAAGTCTGTTTTTGAATGTTTACAAACAACATTTGCTTTTAATGAATCCCAATCAGGTTCTTTCTTTTCATTACTTATAATGTATTCCCATTTATTTCTTTTTACTGGTTTTTTGGTTATTCTAAAATAATATTAACTGACATTCAATACGTTTTTAAACATCGCATTTATAAATAAAGTGCACCCTCTTGGTGAGAAGAGCCGAGTTTGACATTTGCAAAAAGAATTCTTCATTTAAAAATTAATTATTTTATGTTTTGGAACTCAGCCATAAACAAGTACCTAGGTACCTACTTAAATTCAATATTTGAATATTAATAATTTTTAGTTTTTTAATTCAATCATAAACAAGTACCTAGGTACCTATTTATCAATGAAAAGTGTTTTTTAAGCTAATAACAGGCAAGCCAAAGTTCGAGCAGAACAACGTCTGTCGGGTCCGCTAGTGTATAATATAATAGTAACTGCAGAGATCTAAGAATCACTTTCGACTCACGTTTTACATTTTCCACTACTTTTAATAATATCAAAGAAAAAGTCCTAAAGATGCTCGGATTCATTTACAGAATATGTAAACCTTTTAAATTTAAATTTATTTATTTTATAAACGTTTATGTACATTTCAAAATACTCAATGCATACATAACACGAAAAAATTCATACTAAAATTTAAATATACAATGATGGTAAAATAAAAATACCCAGTAATTATAGAGAAAGAATGCTATCCTCTCTGAATTTTTTTTCACTAATATGAAAGATGTCGATATCCGAAGAGATACGGTTGAGTAAAGACATTGCTTTTCCTACTGGCATTACCATCGGCAGGCTGGTTCTGCAATCAGGAAGATAAAACAGATTAAGCTGCCTATGTCTAAGGTAGTCATGTCATAAATATGTAGATATCATGGATAATTTGTTTACTATTCACTAGTCCGTGGTAATCTGGAATTTGGATGTGTAGTCTGGTCACCACATTAATTTAATTTAATCTATGCAAAAAAATCTTCTTAGCCTAACATTTAAATTTAACCTGGGCAGAACCCTTCAGTCTTATGATCAGCGCCTAGAACATTTTGAACTGGATAAGTTGGAGTTTAGGAGACAGATTTTAGACTTGATGTATCTTTATAGTATAATTAATTGTAATATTGACTTTACCTACGAATGTCCCCAGTCGACGATTGAGATTATACGCTAATTATCTTCCAACTTTCAGTAATAATATGGCGCACTTTAATGCATTGTCACGTAGGTATGTTAAGATTGTGTAATTATGGAGAAATATTGATTGACACAACAGAGTAGATAAGTAAAGGGTTATTTAATAAGAGTAATAGAATTAATGAACTTTAAACATAAAACAAATTTTATTTTACATAAAACGGATATTTTTAAATCATGTTAAATAATATTCGATCTTTTAAAGATAATGTCGGTCAAATGACCGCGATAAAGTTGTTTGATCCGAGATCCAATTTTCATTAGTTCTCTCATTAAATGAGCAAAGTAGGGTAAACAAATTTACTACCCTGGCAACACTAACGAAATGTTCATTTTGTTTTTTCGACAATCTGACTGATGAAAAATAATTCAATTTTTAAGTAATGCATTTGCTACATACACATTCATTTGCTAATTACACATGAAATTTGATTGAATCATGTTTCTTTAAGATCCTTGCAGTATTTCTACACTTTAAAATAATACAACACGGCATAGTTGATTTCAAATCAGGAGTTGCGTACTGAGCGACGTCTACAAAGAAACTAATGGGTCAAAACGTAAACCTACTCATTTATGAGTAGTTGAGTCGCCTTCTGTTTGATGTGCGTAAGCGGCTTCTGAACTATTCTTAATTCTATGCTTAAGACAATAATTTAAACTAAGTTAAATATGGCAAATTTAAAAGATAAGAAATAAAAAGTATGTCAATAAAATAAAATTAATGAAATATTTGCTTCTCTCAATATTTCTATGATTTTTTGCTTAGATTTACATACATTGTCATAAAAATATCAGCCTCTGTAAATCTATTGTTATATTGCTCGCATATTCTAGGTATTGTAGATGGTTTTAAATAGTTTGTTGACGCGTTGTCTGTGTAAAACAGAAGATTTTGTCTTGTCGGTCTAGATGGCACACGGAATGGAAGTCTTTCAAGTAGATAATTAATTTATGATGAAGTGAATGCCTATTCAATAATTCAGTTAAATTACGTGCTAGCAACGCGTTCTCTACCCCCATGAGAGCGTTCAGAGTCGCACTGCCGGTCTCAGAATTTCGATTTCTCGAGAGTCTCGATATTGAAAATGTCTCGATTCTCGAAAATTCGAAAGTCAAGTCTCGAATGGACGCTCTAGTAATAATGCGCTGGCAGCTGAGATTTTATTTATAGTGCGAAAAGTGTTTTGTACCGCGTTTTGCCACCACGTATTCGCAGTTTGCTAATATTATTCCAGTACATTTCGTTAGGGTTTTAATACACATTTAGTTATTACAATTATTGAAATAAACAAGGTAGTTTAAGTTCACTTGCTTTGTTGGGAATTATTACAAAAGTAATTACTCCCATGAGAATATTACAATACCATAATTTCAATTCTGAAGAATTACAAAATATCAGCTTTTACAGCATTTGTAGATAGAAATTAAAATACTGGAAAATATAAACTCCAAACCGTCATCATTTTAAAACAACAAGATAAAAAGAAAAACAAGAATAGCTGAATTAAATATTAAAAATATATCTTACTTTTAGATTTTTTTCAATCAAACGAGGAAGTTTATAGAAATTACACTTTTAAGAACAATACCCGCACATCGGGCAATCAGATACTTTTGACAGCTTACAACAATAGTGTTGCAATCTTTAGAATAATTTTCTGTCAGATGCATAAATAGAAACGGGTTTTCTAAATTAACTTAGACTAAATAGCTTGATGATACAATAATGCAGAATGGACGTGCGTTACCTGATATTCGATAAGATATAACTGCCGTGTGTTTAAGATAAAAATTAACTGCCGGGAATTTTGCGTTCAGAGAATCTTTTAATTACCCCCGGGGCCCGGAGACATGGCTTTCGAAGAAACTTCCAACCAGCGGCCACTGTTAAAGTTTTTATAAAATTTAAATACATATAATTCAAATACATTTTTATTATAAACCTTTATCAAATTATATATTTTTACATTTGTTATTATTATATACATTCAAACAAAACTTAAATTCATACAATTGTTATTACGTTATACTTACATAATTTTAATTCAAACTCTTTTATTCCCATTAATTGCACTTGTATATAACATAGAAATTTGTTTAGTCTCTCACCAGTCGGACGATGTCAGTCATGACGAAACCTGGTCAGTATATTTATTATTATAATTAAAATGCAGTTCCACCAAGAAACGAAGATAGAAAAACTCAATCTAATAAATAAATAATTTAGCATTGTGTAGATTATTGTTGTAGCATTATTATATGAGACAACTGTGCCTGACTGACGAGAGGAGTGTGCTTGTTACACGACAACGCCTGTCCTCACACAGCCTTAGCCATCAAGGTGCTCTTGGACTCCTTTGGTTGGGATGTTTTGAACCACCAACCGGATTCTCCTGACTTGACACCTTCAGATTATCATCTTTCTACCTTCCTGAAGGCACACATGGGTGATATCAAATTTTCAACCGACGAGCGGGTGCAGAAAGGTTCTGAGTGGGGGAGCTGGTGGATTTGAGAAGGGTATAAATAAGCTTGTGCCACAGCTCACCACATGCATTGAACAGAATGGCGATTATTTGGAAAAATAGTCAACAAGTGTATCAACAATGCACAATACGTTTTTCCGGGTAATTATGCCGTGTGTCGTTCATACTATTGACCGGCGATTCGGATCGCATTACAGCGTCCTTCATCTGGTTTCTTTGCAAATCTAAAATATGTTTTATTTGTGTTTACATACTCATGTTTTTGTAAATTTTTTAACAGTGCAGTATATTACGATCATTCGTTTTTTGTGTATTTATTTAATTATTAAAAAAATATTTACTATAGTCTATAGTCATGATTTTTGTATTTTTTTATTTGTGTAAATTTCTTGTATATTTTGTAGACACTGTATTTTTTAGTAAAAAGCAGAGGCATTGAGGGACCCTGATGGGTGGAGATGACGTGTTGGCCTCTGTCCATACATCCTCCTTGCCCCTCATTAATCTGCATAGAGTTTGTATTCCTTGGAAATGCTAAATGCCCAGCTGACAGAGTCCCTCAGGACTCTTTAACAGCTGCGGGTGGATGATGAGCTTTGGAATCCCTTCGCCTTATTTGTTTTCTTCTTTATTCCTTCGATTTAACGCGAACAGAAGGAAGTGTCGAAAATGCTCACATTCATCTACTTGACATTCAATTTTGAAGCCTTGTAATCAAATAAAATAATATATGTAAGGACAATATCTTGTACAACAGAAAATTTTCTTTTGAATGTTTTAACCTTTACTACTTTTTTAGTTTCAGTGTTCATTTTTTAATTAAATATATATACTCGTATATTTGGCATTTGTGCGGATGTTGGGCCACCGGGAAATGGCAGTAGCTTGTTACTTGACCTAATGTCTGCACAGTAGTTAAGTATGTGAGGTGTACTAATAATATAATGTTGTTTTCTTTTTCCTCTTTCTTTTTTTTCTTACTATTATTTATGTATAATATATCTGTGTGGATTTAAGTATGAATATGTATTATTTTATGTGTATATTTTTTAGACACCATAAGTATATAATATAAAATCATGTAAATGAATGCCTCGACACGGGTTGTGCCCAATGAGGTATTCATATTTTAAAAAAGTGTTAAAAAATAAATAAAAATTTGGAAAAAACAGACACAACTTATGTTAACACATAATACTTGAAGTTTATAAGCCTAGACTTCGATATAGAAATATTGACAAATACAATAGTTTTATTTATTTACATGAAAAGGGTATAGGTATATACATAAAAAGTATTTATTTTTCATATAGCAAAAATAAAACGCTACTAATTTTTAATAAATATATTTAAAGTAAATTTGATTTTTCTAAATGCTTTTTACAGAATATTAATAACAATAGTTTATCCTTATAAATATTTATTTAATTTTAAAATGACCTTTGAAAAATAGCACTGAAAGAAAATAAAAAGTAAAACTCACTCAAAAATGTTTCGAGATTGTCAAACTTTTTATTGACAAGTAGTGGATTTCACCCCTGAGAGTCATTAAGATTAACATATTACAACAGAGACAGAGAACATTTTAGAAGGGCATACGGAAGTCTGGGCATTTACGGGCCTTATACCTGTCCACTTTCCACACTATGTAACATTCACCATTCTGCCGTTCTTCCGGTGGTTAATTTGCAAAAATTAAATTAAGAAAAAATCACCAATCTCATAAAAAAAAGGTATCTACTCCTTAACTTTACAAAAATTAACCGTTGCGTAGGAAGAATCGCAGGTGTTCAAACAAATGGCAGAATGGTAAATGTTACACGGTGAGTAGTGGCCACTTAAACCAGCCGACGATTGGTCATAAGCCCTGTAAATTCCTAGACTCCATATTTTCTTCCCCATCTATAATATTGATGTTCAAATTCAAATCTTATGATTTAAAACAAATCAATAGAGTGCACAATGAAGTTTTATACCTGACACTTATGCATGAAAGTGAAACATGAAACTGGCAGAGGAAATATTAAAGCATAGTAAACGCGGTTGAAATGCTTTGAAAAATATCACATACTTTGAATACCGATAAAAATATACGAAAAATTAATTGTATTTTTTTAAAAAATCAATATGGATATTATGGAGAAGTGTTTTCATGCATAACTTTAAAAAAGAAATTATAAAATAATATGCCCCTAAAAAAAATGTGACATTTTTGTCCTTGATAATTTATTTATTTACTCATTTTTTTCCATTATAAACAAAGAGTAATAATAAAAATAATGTGACCTCACTGGGGTTACCCGTGCCGAGGACACTTTTTTTTTATTAATAAATTTCATAAATGGTGCATGTTTTTTAAAAATTTCTATACATATCTACTTTTACACATCTAGTAAATGTTATCACTGTAACTCTCCAAAAAAAGAGACTAACTCTTGTGCTTGGAGAGAGACTTACACTGTTGTAGTTGTTTATTTGTAAGAGATTATATAATTTTTAATACGAGTACAAAAATAAAAACATAGGATTTATAAAGAAAAAACATCAAACAATAATACATTCATACTAATTAAAATTTAATGTAGTTTTTACACGTGTTCAAAAAATTTCTTTAGATTTACTTTAAATTTATTTATTGATATATTATTTTTAATATCTTTTGTTCATTGGGAAGATTATTATAATTTTTTACACCTTTGAAGACAAAGCTATTTCGACCATGACTTATGTGGACTTTAGGAATTTTAATATTATGTTGGTATTTGAGTGACTTATTCATCTCAAATTCTTTTCTTTTTTATAAATTTGTATAATATAATTTATTTTATAAAGAGTGTCTACTGTATGAAACTTAAATATTTTATTTAGACTTTCCATATTAAATGTTGATGGTTTCTTTAGAATTACTTTAATAATTCATCTTTGTACTATTTTAAGAGGGTTTAATATATTGGCGTATAAACCACCCCACCCTACAATACCATATTATAACAAAGATTGTACAATTGAGTAATAAGCTATTTTTAAATGATTGATTTTTTTAAATATCCCTTAATTTGACAGTATATTTTTACATGTCGACACATCCTACGTACAACTGTGTAACTGCCTCATCCACGGTTATACGAATTTTGCATTTTTGAAATCTACACCTTGGAAACTTTAATATCAAATATTAAAAAAATATAAAAAATCGTTGGAACAGGTTTTTTTTTAAAATGTTTAACTGCATATATCTAAAACAAAATCCGAGGAATAATTAAGTACGTGCCAGCTACAGACTATTACGCGGGGGTAATGCAGCGCGGTGCGGGCAACGGAGATCTGCCCGTCGCTCTGTTTTACCTCAGACAAAGAGAGAAATACATTATAAAACGCACAGGCTCCATCAAAAATTTGGAAAAATTGAAAAACACAGGTATACTTATCAAAATAATGAAAATGATCTAATATTAATGTTGTTACAGCAATACATAAACAAATGTATGTATGTTTCCTGAATAAAAGAAAATAAAATAAAAAATAAAAAAATATATAAGACCGTATTTAATTATGATTTTTTGATAAAAGCTGTGTAAGTGAACATTTTATAGGGGAAGATATCAAATGAAGTACAGAGTAAAACTATGTAACTAGGCAGATACTCGTGAAACATTTCAATGAATCCCATTAAATTAGCCTGTATTAGCGACTAACAGTATTGATGACAGGTTACATAGCAAAATATAAGTGTGTATGTGTGATAAAACAAAAACTAGTGATCTCAGAAAGAACATTTATTTTTTATCTTATTAAATAACTCAATTAAAAGCGTTATGCCAAATTTCACAGCTTTACTACGTAAAAACAACAAAATATCACGAGTTGATTTTTTAAAAATCTTTAAAACGCTCTCCTGTAAAATTTACTTTTTTCAATTACACAGTTGTACGTAGGATGTGTCGATGTAAGAATAAACAAAGAAGACTTAATAAACGAAGATAATTAACAAATGTAAACAAGTTATATATATAAGTTTATATTTAATTTATGTTTAAATGTGACATCAAGATTCATGACGATGTTCTATAAAAATTTAAGCAGTTACAATGTTCGAAATTAACATGAATCGTTACATATTAGGGGCGTGGTCAATGCAATGACCGTTTTCGCAGGAATTCAAAATTATAAATTTAAAAAAAAAATATTTGCCACTAAAATTATACTTACAAGTAGGAAAAAAATTTCCAATGGGGAAGTTCGGTGTTTTTTATTATTATTGTACTAAGCTAAGCTAAAAAACACATTTTTTAAATCTTATGTATCATATTATCAGCACTATGATAGTTTTGTATTTCTGAAATCATTCCACGTGTGACGTCCAAGTTCTCTTCCGCTGCTTCTCGGTCAGTTCTGCCGATTGGTCCGTTGACAGTGAGTAAACCAGAAACCTTTCACAGCTCTCTTATCATTGGTTGATTCATATGAACTAGTGACGTCGTTCAAAGTAATTTGTTTTACTAAAATATATTTTTTGTACATTTTCAAGAAACTTTGTCAAACAATTTAATGCTCTAATTTTTACTGCACATAAGAAAACATTATTTATATCCAATTTCCTATGGGGTTGCAGTTCCTTATGGTCTAATTTATATGTAAAACTAATAAAAATATATCGAAGTGTAGTGAAACTGTTTTTGTTTAAAGAATGATTACATGGGATTTTGACATACCCGAAAATTTTGTTGAATGGGATGAGCGTGTATAAATGGCAGATTTAACTTACATGTTTATGAGGAGTTTATTATTAACCTTATTGACTGTGACAAAATAAATATACAATGCAATGGATGCCGACAATACTGGCTGAACCTAATTGTGATATATGATGCCGTGCTTCTTGCTAGCAGCAAAGAAGACCTTCAATTCTTGGTAACAAAAGTCTACGATGTATGCGAGAAAAGCGATTTGCTTATGAATGTTGATAAATCGAAAGTGATGGTTTTTGAAAGGGATGAAAATATAACTAAATGTGAGATCAGCGTGAACGGAGATATTCTGAATCAGGTAGAAGAATTTGTGTACCTGGGAAGTATGTTTACTAGGGACGGAAAGGCCGAGAAAGATATTGAAAGGAGGGTGAGTGCCGGGAACAGGGTGAACGGTGCACTAAAATCTACTTTGGCAAACAAATGTTTATCGCAGGAGGCTAAACTAGCAGTTCACAAAGGAGTTCTAGTTCCAACTCTAATGTATAAGAGCGAAGTATGGAATTGGAAAAATGATGATGAAAGTAGGTTGAATGCTGTCGAAATGCGATCCCTCAGGCGAATGTGTGGTAAAACGGTGTATGATAGGTGCACAAATGTCGAGATCCGTGAAGTGTGTAAGGCTGAGACATGCATTATTGACAGAATCAAGAAAGGGGTGCTGCGTTGGTTTGGAAATGTAGAGCGAATGGACAGCGAAAGAACGGCTAAAAGGATCTACGATGCAAATGTTGATGGATGCAGAAAACGAGAAAGACCGAGAAAGATATGGCACGATTAAGTCCGTCAAATACTTGAAGATGCACATGTCAAAAGTAGGAATAATCGACGTGCGTGCATGAGAAGATGTATGAATGTAGAGGAAACGAGGTCTGTATGCCAAGATAGTGTTATGGCGTTCTATCCTCTCTGCCTACCCCTACGGAGAAACGGCGTGATGGTTTGTTTGTTTGTTTTTAAATTAAATTTACGTTAAATGTTGAAACAACTGAAATCAGCGCCGGACGAAGAGTCAGAATTTAGCTTTTCGGTTGTTGGTGATGTGTCGCGTTACTGCGTTCTCAGGCCTTTTCACCTGGTGTTTAAAAAGCTCATAGAAGTATAGTCATTTGAATGTTACGAATACAATTTAGTTCATTAAAATTTGGTAAGGTATCCAAAATAAAACACTTTTATTGGATTTAATTTAACTTTTTTTTTTATAAATATATGTGACGCGTTTTGTCTTGTTAGGACATTGTCAAACTAACTTAAATATTTACAAAGATTCCTTATATACTAACAATAATTGCTGTTTAATGATAAAGGTGTATAATAGTATATCTGCCTTCATTGGACAGACGTAGAACTGAGATGGACCTTATATGCATTTTCAAAATACTTAATGCCATAAGTGATGTCCCATCTCTGTTGCAATCAATTTCTTTTTATATTCCTAACCATGTCACCAGAAGTCAAAATCTGATATTTATTCAATCTTCTAAGAACAACATTGGTTGTTATGTCCCAATGTCCAGAATGTGTAGATTAGTCAATTTATCAAAGGACTTGGAATTCTTCGGGATAGATCTTCCGGCTTTTTACAGATCTCTTCGCGACTAAAACAGTGTGGGATGAAGTTGGATTGGCATGGTTTAGCTCGAAGTCTTATGTCTTTCGTTTTTATGAATATATTGTACACCATTATTGTATTGCCCTCGTTTGTCTTTGCTACATAGTTTTATGTTCTTTTTGTTCAGTTTCTCGCATTTATGTTTCTTCATGTAACTGTTGTAATCGGCTTAGGCCGTATATATAATAAATAAATAAAAATAGTGCTAATATTTTATGGCGGTATTTAACAAAAATTGAGGATTTTTATGTAGCCCAAGAAAAGAAATCTAATTAAAAATCAATAAGAATCAACGCGTCACATTTGTTTTAAAAAAATTAAAGTAGAATTAAATCCAATAAAAGTGTATATTTTGGATACCTTACCAAATTTTAATATGGAATTCTACTAATTATCTGCATACACAATAAACAATTTAGTTCCATCTGATCATTCAAAATATGTACAATTGTTCATCGAAGAATTATTCATTTACACTTGTAATCTCAGCTTTTTATTTTTGGCAGGTGGAACTCTCAGGTGACGACATGTCAGATATCTTGACAAAGATTGACAAGTCTTTAATGAGCTCTCCTAAAACTTTCATGTTTTCAAGACGCGATTTTTAAAATAACTGCCATAGGTACGGACAAAAATAATAAAAACAGTAAATTTATTCTCTATGATATAGATTCTAAGCATGCTAACAAGTCACTTAAGCTTTCGTCGCGGTAACATACTGCTTTTAGCTTATCGATTTGCATTTTCGTAAATCCGGAATGTACCGCTCCTAAGCACAGCAATCTACGATCGCTGAAACCCAACCTAGGCACTAATTTAGTGGTAAAATTCTGCAACAACGCACTTTCGAGATTGCTGTCTGATTCCCTCTGTGATGAAACGGAAACGGGGCTGTCTGTAGCGTCTTCCGAAGAGTAGAAGCCGGCCCTCAGGGTGTGAAAGACGGCGGGAGACATGACCCTGATGGAAGGATTGTCGCTAGAGCTTATAACCAGACACATCAGAATGTGGGGAGTCAACCGGGGTGGAACTCGGCCCTGCAGTACGTGAAGAAGGATGTCAAACAACCAGCCGCTTAGGATTGGAAGTTGAGATCGCTCGATAGAAGTTTCGAACACCTAAAAGCCAACAGACAATTATTAAATCATAAGATACATACCGTCACCTCAAATCCACAAATGGTCAAAATTGATGTTTTGACGTTTTCTGTTAGGACTTCAAATAACATATATGTGTGTAAAACTTGTATATTCGTACAGTGTTGCATTGTTAACTATTGTAGCCAAGCATTCCCAGTATGAAGTCCACGGGTACAACCACACGGTTACAACAGAGATGAAGAACATTTAAGAGAAGGTAATATAGAAGTCTAGGCATCTACAGGGCCTATGACCTGTCAATGGCTGGTTTAAGTTGTTGTAATATGTTAATATAAACAGCTCCTTAGAGAGTTCAGTATGAAGTCCACGGGTACAATCACACGGTTACAACAGAGATGAAGAACATTTAAGAGAAGGTAATATAGAAGTCCAGGCATCTACAGGGCCTATGACCTGTCAATGGCTGGTTTAAGTTGTTGTAATATGTTAATATAAACAGCTCCTTAGAGAGTTGAATCCAGTCCTTGTCTACAAAAATTTGGACAAACTCAAAGTATTGTTGATAAATCCACCTGGTCCATGAAGAAGTATAGAAATTGAAAAAATAACATTTTCAGGCGTTGCCTAGTATGTAGGTGAAATAATTCAATTAGACGAATCTCACCCGCATAAATAAAGGTTTTAGCTCTTTAACTTCACAAACATCAACAGATGAAAGAATTGAAGGAATATAGATGTTCGAATATGGGCAGAATGGTGAATGTTACAGTGTGTAAAGTGGCCACTTAAACCAACCATTGACAGGTCATAAGCCCTGTAGATGCCTAGACTTCTATATTATCTTCTCTTAAATGTTCTTTATCTCTGTTGTAATATGTTAATATAAACAGCTCCTCAGGGAGTTGAATCCAGTCCTTGTCTACAAAAATTTGGACAAACTCAAAATATTGTTGATATACATATAATGTAAAATAAGTAATGGTACACACCTTATATTATTAAAACTATGGAAATATAACTTATATTATTATAAACATTAAAATAAATGTAAACTTGACTACAGAACACCAATGTCGGTCGTACAGTTCCACAGTATAATACTTGTTTTTTGTGATATCTTTAGTATTCTTCCAGTAGACTTTATTGAAATTTAAAATAAAAAGTATACCCACACACAGGCCATGCCTTTGTTGGATTTTTTTTGTATTTATGTAATAGTGAATTTTGTATTTGTAACTTATGTGTATCTATTGAAAAATGCAAAGAAAAAATTATAATAAATAAAACATTAACTTTAAAAAAAAAAAACTATTTGAGAAGCTTCTCAGCAGGTGAGAAAGGGGGTATATTCAAGGAGGTTATGAAAATACACCACAACACTCAGACCAATTGAAAAAATAATCTTAGGTTTTTTATTGTAACTGACGATAATCAAACCATCAAAAAAATTATTATTTAAAAATATAGTGGAAATGATGTTTTGTCTTCCTAAATATACTGGCAATTTTTAAACAACCGGTATGGTTTGTTTTTAAACTTACGTCAAAGACAATTTCAGCCATCAATTCGGCCAGATACGGAGTAGCGTGAAGATCATACTTCTTGTCATTAGAGCCAGCCCTGTCCATACAGCTGGAGTCAGCCCAACTAGAAAATATTAAAAGTTTTGATACAGAGACAAAATGTGCTCACATCTCACAGCAGGTAAAAATCGTGAAAAAGTCTAATACTAACTAACTAACTAACTAACCATCACGCCATTTCCCCGGAGGGGTAGGCAGAGAGGATAGAACGCCACACCACTCTGTCCTGGCACACTTCCTTTGCTTCCTTCACATTCATACATCTTCTCATGCACGCACGTCGATTATTCCGACTTTTCACATGACCACTTTCAAGAATTTGTTGTACTTGATCATGCCATGTCTTTCTCGGCCTTCCTCGACTTCTACAACCAGACACATTCGCATCATAAATCTTTTTAGCCGTTCTTTCATCATTCATTTGCTCCACATGACCGAACCATCGCAAAAGACCTTTCTTAATTTTGTCGATAATGCTTAACTCAGCCTTGCATTCTGCTCTAATTTCGACATTAGGGCACCTATCATACATTGTTTTTCCGCACATTCGCCTGAGGGATCGCATTTCAACAGCATTCAGTCTACTTTCGTCCCTTTTTTTCCAACTCCATGCTTCGCTTCCATACATTAGGGTTGGTACCAGAACTCCATTATGAACTGCTAATTTAGCCTCTTGCGATAGACACTTATTTGCTACGACAGACTTTAAGGCACCATTAACTCTGTTACCGGCACTAACCCTCCTTTCAATATCCTTGTCCATATTTCCATCTCTAGTAAACATACTACCCAGATATACAAATTCTTCGACCTGTTTCAAACTATCTCCATTTACTACAATCTTACATTCAGTCTAATAATCAAGATAATTATAATGACATAAACATTCCTTTGATTTTAATAATTCTTATTCCTATTTTTAGTGGTAGGGGTCAGTGCTATGCGAGCTCCTGACGTCACTGCGACCTGCGAAGATCTATTGTGACGGGTCCCCGTGAATAGTCCTCGCCCTCCAAGCTCAGGTCTATAAAGAGCCTGGCTACTGTGTGGAAGGCGAGAGTTTACATTTTTCTAAATCTCCCCCTCCAAGCCCAGATCCGTAAAGTATCGGGCTATTAGGTAGGGGGCGAGCTCTTTAACATCTTCAGGTTTAACCAGTGGTACCCCGAGGATGAGGCTCCTTTTATGATTTAAAGCATCACATTCACATAGAATGTGTATAGGTGTTTCCTCATCTGCACTGCAGAACCTACATCTGGAAGTTTCGGAAAGGTTCATTCTAGCAAGGTGTTTGTTCACTCTGCAGTGCCCTGGGCGGGCTCTAGTGATAACCCTCACTTGATTTCGGCTGAGCATTACTTAGGTCAAAAGCAAAACTTTGCGAGTACCCTTTTATCAGTTCCTTCGTGATTTTAATAAAAGTTCTCTCTGTTTCCCGACAAATGGTGTTATCTTAGCCTTTTAGCACCGGGCAATGCTACAGCCAACTTCATAGTGAAGCTACGTCATTAGACTTGAAATGACAGTATATGTTATTCCTACAAAGTGTAAACAACATATTTTTTCGTTGCGTTAAACATGTCGAATTAATGCCAAAAACATATTATTTGCAGGGAATTTTACTGCATTACCTTTTTTTTTTAATCTGCGGAAATTTTTACCGAGACTTACGGCGACCCCGCTCTGTCGGAAACAACATGCAGAGATTTTTTAACAGAGATTTCGATCTTTTTAGCAGTTTCAACACTTTAAAAATAATTATTTTAATGTTGAAGATACAGAACGCTCTGGTGCACCAAAACAGTGATGAACTTGCAGATTCATTAGGAATTGGTCACACAAAAGTTGCCAAACGTTTAAAAGTATTAAGAATGGTTCAAAATGCGGTGCAAGGTTATGAGATTTTTTTGTCTGGAAAATTCAAACATATACGACTACTCACTGAACGACGACATATTGTCATCTGTGTCTAGTAAATGAGATTTACGTATTATACTTGACACTAAACTTTCTTTTACAATTCATATTGAATATGTTATCAATAAATCCTTAAAACTCCTTGGATTTATTAACAGAAGCACAACTGACTTCAAAAATATCAATACCCTTAAAACTCTCTTCTGTTCCCTAGTTTGCCGGCACCTAGAGTATTCCTCTGTTATCTGGTCTCCATATTATGATATTCACATAAAAAATATTGAATCAGTTCAACATCGATTTTTAAGAAAGATAAACTGGAGGTTGGGCTTATCCAGAGACCAATATACGTATAATGAGTTAGAAACTACCTTAAATATATCTTCTCTTTAAGACCGTAAAAATAAGTACAACCTTCTAGTCATATTTAAAATTCTCAACTCACTATTTGATGCGCCTGAACTACTGGGCTCAATAAAATTAAATATCCCAACTAGAAACCTCAGACAAAACTTACTCTTTCATACCGATAACCATAGAACTAACTATGGTTTTCATTTCCCTATGCCCAGAATTCTTATGTCTGCTGACAAACATACCAGTCTCGATTTCTTTGATAACAAGTTGTCTTCTTTCAAACGATTACTGAATCAAATTCAATTATAAACACCTCTCTCCCCCTTCCACTCCCGCCAAGTCTACTAAATGCCATTCTGTCATTCTACTTTCCTTTATAATAATTTTCTATGTATAAATATATATAAATAAAAGCAAGGAAATTGGATGCCATACTAATTGAAGCCAAGAGACGGTAATTAACTCAGGCAATAATTTAAAAACAATTCAATCGTAACGGCCACCTCACCTGCAGCAATCGAGGAATTTAAGAGTCACATTGTTGACGACGGCGTGCGGAGTTAGGAAGTCCTTTATGAACAGCATCAGAGCACGGGACACGGAGGGGCAGTGCTGGAAGCAGGATGGGGAAGT
This sequence comes from Micrasema longulum, assembly GCF_059751315.1. Taxonomy (NCBI): domain Eukaryota; kingdom Metazoa; phylum Arthropoda; class Insecta; order Trichoptera; family Brachycentridae; genus Micrasema; species Micrasema longulum. The sequence continues at coordinate 415,177 of NW_028277410.1, forward strand.
GAGCGAAGTTCTCTGGAAGCAGGTCACCAACTGGGTATATTTCAAGAGCTGGTCGGGCTCCAGTAGGTCATCGCTGCTTGGTATATCGCCTAAAAAGGAAAAATAATTTCAAGATTGCATTGTATTAGTGTTTGAGCAGATAAAGCATACAGTCAGACCCTAATGCTCATTCTCGAAGAATTTAGCTCAATGATGAAGTTCAGTGGTTTTAAAAAAAAATTACTGTATCAAACTAAGCCAATTTTATTTTTATATTCTTATATATAATATCTGTACCTCAGAGGCAGATGGATACAAATCCAAATGTCAAATGTTGAACAACGGCCTAAAGAATCTACTTTCTTTAAGTGATTTCTAATAATTCAGAACATAAATTTGTATTTTCAGTATCTTAATACATTGGTTCTTTCATTATAAGACTTTCATTTCTTAAAGATCAATGGACATGATCATAAACTGGATACGAGAATCGAAATGTCATTTCATCAAATTCTGGATTTGCATCCGTCTGCCTCTGAGGTACAGATATTATCAGCGCTTTGATTTTAAAAGTTTTGTAATTTTGAAATAACTCCGCCTGCGATGTCACAAATTCTCTGTAGTGAGTTCTGCTGAATTTATGACGCAGTTCAAAGTAGTCCATTTTTATTCAAATCTTTTTAATAACTTTTTCATACATTTTTGAAAAACTTCACAATACAATTCAATGTTCTAATTTTAACCGCGTGTGAGAAATCATTTTTTTATATCCAATTTCCCGTAGCACTAAACTTCCTCATTGGGCTACTTTTTTGTTAAATATAAAAAAATAATATATTTGCATTCTTGTGATTAACCCAAATATTTCACTTATGTTCCGAACTTACCGGTTTTATTAAATGGCTAAATAAAGAAATATCAACAACTAGCGTGTCTATTTAAATTATCATGAGTATGAATAGGATAGGGTCCTGGTATATGTGAGCCAAGTGCCGAATCCCCAGAAAGAATGTTATGTTTATTGTAATAATGTAGATATATAAATTAGTATATGATGTAATATTAACTAACTAGAGGAAATAAATAAAATAAAAGAAATAGATTACCTGAATAAATGAGCACAAATAGAAGAGGCCAGAGCTTTGGGCAAAGTTGCGGACTAGTTTTGATACTCTCCATTGCCAGTTCTTTGTGTTCTCGTGATACGCTTCCTCCAGCTAATATGGCATTACAAACACCCTAGAAAATAACATAAGGTAAAAATATCAAATGAATCATTTTCATAATTTTTTTTTTTTATAAAACATAAATTCTGTATACATGTTACTTTTGTTATTTTTAAATATTTTTTATTTTATAAATTTATTGCATAAAATAAGTATACATATTTAATAGCAGGGATTCTATCTAAAACTTATTTTTCTTCTTCTTCAGCCTTATTCTCTCCACTGCTGGATAAAGGCCTCTTCCAAACGTCTCCATTCCTTCCTATCACCCGCTTTCATCATCCACGTTTTACCGGCAATAGAGGCAATGTCGTCGACCCATCTTTTCTGTGGCCTTCCAACACTTCTTGTGTTTGCCCATGGTCTCCACTTTATTATTCTGGATGTCCACCTGCCTTCATTTTGTCTCGCCGAGTGTCCTGCCCGCTGCCATTTCAATTTCGCTGCACGATCCATGATATCCACAACTCCGGTTCGGCGCCTTATTTCTTACTCTATCTCTTAGACATACACCGAGAATCTGCCTTTCCATGGATCGTTGCGTGCATTTTAATTTCTGGCTACTTTTTTGTGTTACAGACATGGTTTCTAGTCCGTATGTTGTCACCGGCAATATGCACGATTCATATACTTGTCTTTTTAAGCATATAGGGACTTCTTTATTTTCAAAAGTATATTTTATTTTGCCGAAAGCCCAACTTAGCCCTATTCTTCTTGGTAACTCCGCTGTCTGGTTATCTTAACCAAGTTTGACTTTGTGCAAAAAAAAAAATATTTAGAATGAACAATTTTTTTTTAAAGAAAATATTTGAAAAACAAATTGTTGCTTACTTCTGCAGGGGAGAAACGAGGAGGGGGGAGGGGGAGTTTGATATACCGTCAACCACGCGGTGGCGCCCTCCTCGCTACCCCCCTGCAGAAGTACGCAACCATTTGTTTTTTTTAATATTTTCTTTTAAAAAAAATTGTTCGTTCTAAATATTTTTTTTAATATGCTAATATGTCTTCTTGCCCATACTGATCATCGTGGTTTCGGATGTGACAGGGTTTAAAGAACACCCTGTATAAATTAATAAAAGAAACCTTATCTCATTTTTTCCAAAATTTGACATTTAAATTTGCATGTAAAATTTCTCTATGTACTCTTCTTGCCACGGGACACCTCGGTGAGAAGTCGTTACAATATTTTATGAGTGTATTAAAATTAATAAATAAATTTACCTTAAGAACGAGTTCAAAGCATATATCCTCGGTGTTTTCAAGTAAGTATTTCATCGCAGAGTCCAAATTCGTAACCCCAATCTCGGAGAGAAGGAAGTATATTTTCCACCATAGAGATTGATCGTAGGGAGATCGCCTGAAGTCAATAAACACACAATAAGAATCTAGGCAGGTGTGGCTGAGAGTTGTATTAAAATTATTGTGTTGCCAACAACCATAAATTATTAAAATGAGGAACTTCAGCCCTAAGGGAAATTGGATACAAAAAATGTTTTCTTGCGCGCGGTAAAAATTAGAGCATTAAATTGTATGGCAAATTTCTTGAAAGTGTACAAAAAAAAGAATAAAAAATATTTGAATAAAACGCACTACTTTGAATGACGCCACTGGTCCAAATGGACCATCCAATGATATGAGAGCTTTGAAGTATATCCGGTTTGGTCACCGTAAACGAACCAATTGGAAGAACTGTCAAGAGAACAACCTCTGACGTCACACGCGGAGTTATTCCAGAAATACAAAACTTTAAAAAATCATAGCGCCAATAATACGATACATGAAAATAAAAAATAAAAATATTTGGCTTAGTTTAATATTCTATTGACAAATAAAAAAATAATAAAAAGACACTGAACTTCCTCATTGTAAAGTGAAGCCTCACATGTTATTCCAATGTAAAACTTAATATGTATTTTAATAAATAAATATTTATTAATAAAAAAAAAACTTTATTTTTAACCACTTATTGGAGCTATGCATACTCCTTATCAAGGTATAATGAGGAATTTCAGATTTTAAATATATATATATATATATATTTGTTAATAGCTTAGAGTAATAACCTAATAGAGTCCTAATATGGAGAAAAACCATTCAATGATTATTGATCACGAAGTTAGGTACAGATTACAGCAAAACAACGGGCTGTAGGTACTCGGGTATAAAATTTCAAGGGTAAACCGAAATCGTCCATTACACGTTTGTTGTTAAACTAAAAACCAAACTAAAACCAAACCAAAAATTTGTAACGCTTTTGCATTAGAGCTTAAAGGCTTCTTTAGTGAATTACTTACTCTGAGTTAAGAGACTATCAAAGTAAACCTAAAAAAAATCATATTTTTATGTGTCGTATTTATCATCGATATGATTTTGTATTCATAACTCGAAAACTTCTCAAAATCGCGGAACATAGTGATTCGGATACCATTCAATATGAGGCACCTACATTTTACCTTTGGACATCACTTCTCCGGTCACCTGTATGTTTTGTATTTATTTGTGAAAATGAAACTATGAAAAAAGATAAGTAAAGTGATAATGAATATTTAACTAATAAAATAAAAATACTGTCTCACCTAGAATAGGTGTTATCCGAAACTCTAGAGAGAGTATTGGACAGCAGAGAGTTGAGGGCAGAAGTGAGTTCTACAGAACTATTCCAAGTGTTCTTGAGGTACAGATCTCGCAGGAACCTCAAGTGGATTATGAAGGAGTGAAGTTTTGCTATGGGGATCGGCAGATACTCGGAGTAATTTGTCTATAACAAATAATAAAAATAAATTTAACCCAGAAATAAAAAATGTTTTTCAATTTTTTTTTTTTTTAATTTAACCCATTGCACCACTAATGAAGATAATTTGTTCATGCAACACACTATTTAATTTTGACACATTTTTTTATTACAATAACATTAAGACTAAATTAATATTTTGTAATAAATAATGTGAAATAAATTGTGATTATTACATTTTATTGTGAAATCAGTAACCGAAATAAACTTATTCATGTCATTTTTATGAATAAAGTTATTATCATTCAGTTTTAATCTAAAAAAATCACTTCAAAGACAAACCGGCGAATCGCCGGCTTTGTGAGTCAGTGACAAATTGACCTTGGCCGGCGAATCGCTGGCTTTGTGTTGCAATGGGTTAAAATACATTTTAATGAAATTTGTCACAGATGCACAGATGACGCAGTTGGTTAGAGGAGAGGAAACCACTTTAAACTCTTCAGGAGAAGCCGGCCTGTTGGCAGTAGTCAACAAGCCTTCCGTTCCACTAGAGGAGGTGAGCAAATGCTGAGAAGTTCTTGATTGGCCCAAATTAGTATATTCCTCCTGATCCCAAAAGTTTAGATAAATTTAAAGATAATTTAATTGCAGAAAAATCCACTTTTTGAAATGTAAACCTTGTATATTATAAGCAAGGTAAATAATAAGGCAACTCCCATATAAAAAATATAAAAAGTTGGTTAGAAGGCTAACTGTGAAGCTGCAAATTTAAGAAAGATTTTTTTTCTCAATAAGTTGGGTATTGTTGTTTATTTTTCATAACCTCCTTCCATATCCCATCTTTCCCACCTGCTGACAAGCCTCTAGATTGAGGCTTTCTTCGGATTGTGTGCGTATTAAATGTACTTAATTATGAATTTAACATTTATAATAAATTACCCACGTAAAATTATCAATATTGTATATTCAAGAAATTGTCAATGTAAAATGCACATGTAAATTGGGCGGGCTTGTTTACTTACAATGTTTACGCAAGCTTGCACTAAAATTAATCCACCTAGTAAACTTGGCTTTCCTTTTATAGAAACGGCAGGGTCAGCATTTTAGAGAAATAGTGCGTTGATTAAGTGCCTCATTAAAATATGTGAATTCTGACAATATTGTATGAAGATAGGATGAATGAGGCAAAAACGTAAAAAATATTACCCTAGTCATATTTCTAAACAGTTTCTTTGAAACGCAGTTGTTTTTGAATGGTGAAGAAGCTCACAGTTTATTTAAAACGGCAAAGTTTTCCCGTTCTTTTAAAATAACTTAAAAGTAACAACTGGTAATGACACTGTTTCAGTTTAATATGCTTCTCTTCTTGGTATTATTTGTTTAACGGTAACGACTAACGACTTCATGCTGTTTAAAATTTCGAATATTTTAATAAACAGAAAAAGGATGCACAAGGTCATAGGACTGCGCGGGTGAGGGGCAGAGTGAAGATGAGCCGGGGAGATTTCATGCGTATATGTGTATGTATATGTACTTCTTCCTTGGGAAATAACAATACAAATAGGTAGGTATTATGGATAAAGATTTGAAGTTAGGACGAAGCGTGGTACGGAGTGCGGCGGGGCGTTGAATAGGGAATGTGCAGCCTACCCAGAATTTGGTTTCAATGACTGATTTATAATAAATGATTTTTGGTTACGCCGAATATCACAGTTAAAATTCTATTTGAATTCGTTTTATATCATTAAATTGCAATTTTAATTAGTATGAATTCAAAAAATTCATAAACGCGCTGTGATTGGCTGTTCACTTTGTGACGTCACAGGCCGCGATAGTGACAAGTAACAACTAGACGTACCGTAATAATCTGTGGGTGGCTTTGCGTGCGGTTTGTTTATGTGTTGTTTCCTGTGAACAATTTAGTGGAACTGTTATATTTAACTATAAAAAGGTTAAGAAAGATATATAATATCTATTTATTATGTCGGAAATCGGTTTTGTGAAAGCACAGTCGGATAATTTACCAAAAATAGATGCTTTCATGATGGCTGCATTTTTTTCAAACACGGACTTTATAAGTGCCGAAATGAAAGGAATAAAAGCTTCAAGGTATGTTTATTAAGTAAAATAGTATTATATGTGGTATTAATAGTATTAGTTTTCATCAGTTGTCCCAACTACGGGTTTTTTCTGCTTTAAATCTTGAATTTCACTCTTTGCTTTTCATACTTAACCTTAAATATGAGTTGTCATTATTATGACGAAGGAACGTATTGTTTACCTAGGTACTCATAAATATTATTTATATGCCGAGTTGATTCAGTAGGTTGTTTTAGGGATGTCAGTATCCATATTGTCATGATAATTTTAGTAATCGTACCATACTTAAGTGCATTTTTAACATAAATGTTTATGTTCATTGATGATATGAATAAAAACACTCCCCAATACCACCGTAGTTATACTAAAGTACTTGACGATTTTTTCAGGTCATGCAGAGCAAATTATGGAGATAGTGCCATTGGATATGTCCAAGTAAAACGAGTGGGCGATATTTGTATAGTGAAGGCTCGTGTAACTCCTGAACATCGGGTGCGCTTCAAAGCATATTCGGTTGTTTTAACGTGCAATGAAACAGAGCAAGTTATAGAGTCATGCAAGTGTGAAGATTGTCCAGCGTCAGAAGGTTTGTAATATATATTCATACTGTTGGGCTTTTAAGCATATATATCTTAAGTCTCAACGATGAGCTGGTTATAATATAAAATACCCTTTTTATTTCATACTTACTTTGTACATCATAATAAATTTAATAAATCTATTTCATTTGTTGATTAATGGCTTATGAGGATATTGCCATTAATATTTTATATATATTTGGCTCACCTCTCATAATGTTTGACAGAGTCAGCATGTCTTATTCATTGCCTCCTTATTTATACTTCATTGTTGTCATTTTAGGTGGTTGCAAACATGCCATTAGTATGTTGTCATGGCTACATCGAAGAAGCGAAGATCCCCCGAAGACTTCTATAGAGTGCTACTGGAAGCGCTCAAAAATGTCTGCCATCGGGACATCTTTGAAGTTCATCAAAGCAAAGGATTTAGGAAAGGCAAGGACCAGTTTGCCGGAAAGTGATGGATCCTTTTTAAAATGTGTAGTTGAAAGAAGCATCGAGTTGGGTCGAAGAGATGTCCAACTAGTTAAGTACTACGTTAAACCGACAGAATTGGAAAATTTATCCATTCATAGCATGGCATGCACGTTCTTCTCGGAGAATATTGGGTCAACATCAAAAGATTTTTTTAATTATTGCCAAAGCAGGATGGGTGCTGCTTTATGTAATAAAGCAGCGAAAGAAACTCTCGGGCAAGCAGACTGTCCCTTATGGCACAACTTAAGGTATGGCCGCATAACGGCATCTAAGGCCTACGAAGCGTCAAATTGTCAGACATTGGAAGGCTCTCTCGTAGAAAGCATTCTTGGTGCTAAAGTGCCTGACAATATTTTTTTACAGCGAGGTAGACTTCTAGAAGATGATGTTTTGCGAGAAGTAGAAAAAATACTCAAGACCACGTTAAAAAAGTGTGGCCTTATTCTTTGTGGCGATCATCCATATTTAGGAGCCTCACCCGACGCATTGGGAGATGATTTTATCATAGAAATAAAATGTCCAAATAGCGATACTACATTTAAAACTTATTTTACAGCGGACAACAAGCCAAGTCAGAAATATATGGCTCAAATTCAAATGCAAATGCACTTTTCAAAAAAAAAGAAAGGAATTTATTGTGTTGCCAAGCCGGATTTTGAGAAAACCAAAGAAATCAGTATTACATATGTAGACTATGACCAAATTAGTTGTGAACAGTTGATGGAAAAGTGTGAAATGTTTTGGTCTGAAGCTATTTTAAAAAAAATAAGATTTTAAGTGTGTATTAAAAGATTTCTTTCATACATCACTAATTGCAGCCCGAGCGATCACTTTTGAATGTATTTGAATAAAAAATATAGTTGCTTAACATTTTATTGTTTAAATGTCTAGGGAGATGAGGTAGATATGTACTTGAACGTGATTAAATAATAATAAAAAACATTTTAATATATAATGCTTCCATATTTTTATTTGACAAAACCTTTTTTAACATTTTATACAGGTAAATTGCAAAGAGAGTAATTTATATATTATTATTAAAAACAAAGAAAATACACCGCGAACATTGCTGAAGGTAATCATAACACAAATTAATATTTATTCAATAATGGTCACTTTTATTTAAGAAAAGAAAACGTGAACATCAACCGAAGGTAATCAAATCATTACACACATTTTTGAAAGAAAAGTCATTTATATTTAAGAAAGAGAACACATCAACATTGCCAAAGGTAACATTACACATATTAAAATTAATTGAGAAAGGGAAATATATGAACATTACCAAAGATAATCATTACACACATAAAAAAATTTGAGAGAAAGGTAATTTTTATTTAAGAAAGGGAACACATCAACATTACCGAAGGTAACATTAAACGTATTAAAATTCATTGAGAAAGGGAAATATATGAACATTACCGAAGGTAATCACATTACACATATAAAAAAAATTGTACAGAAAAGTAATTTATATTCAAGAAAGGGAACACATCAACATTACCAAAGGTAACATAACACACATCAAAATTTACTAAAGAAAAGGAAAGATGAACATTACCGAAGGTAAGCAGCACACAAAATAAAATTTAAGAAAAGAAAACACACAAGCATTACAAGATTACCATGTACAAAAACAGTATTTATATTTTTATTAGAAGGCCTTGCAGATTGATAATGCCGCATGCTATTATAACCAAATAATCGGCTATTGCCATATGATGATGGTCTAATGTTGAGCCCATTCTCAGCATGTGAAACTCTCTAACTCTGCTTATAACGCGCTCCACATGAATGCGCAAGGCAGCTATTCGTTTTGATTGCTGAACCTCTTTACGACTGCTTTTCGTATTGGCAAATACACTTGGCGGACGGATCAATGAGCATCCCTCCATCTCTAGTAAATGGGAAATATTTTTAAAACCTCGGTCAGCCATAACAGCCATTCCGGGTTTCAAAAGGTCCAAGTATCCACAGTTTTCGATAATGATGCAGTCTGATGCCCTCCCTCCATAGCCGCATGAAATGTAATTTATTAGACCATCTGGCGTGCACGAAATCAAATATTTTAGAGTATTACACCCTTTATACTCTGACCAGGTTAATGCCTGGTGGATAGGGTTTGAAGGTTTTTCGATCTGTAGCTCCAAACAGTCTATGATCGATTGCACGTTTGCATACCTCGCTCTGAAAGATATCGGAAGATGACGTCTTATTTTATCAGAACTTGGCCAAATAATAAGATCTTGACAGATAGCTGCAAGAAGGACAACTGTTTTAGAGAATATCCTACTTACTGTCGAATGGGAAATTCCAAAGTGGAGACCAAGGACAGTGTTGGAATCATCCAAGCGGATTTTTTTTAATGTCACGAGTACATCCAATGTACTTGCGGGTATCTTTGATACAATCAGCAAAATTACATGATACATATCATGTGGAATTCCTAAAAATATCCTTGGCTCTTTCTCTATGAGGAGGAAAAATGAGTTCCTCATTGTCATATTCAATTCAGACTCATCCACTTCTGTCCCATCATAGGCACTACTGTCTTCTAGAGAGGGGACAAAATCTGAATCCGAGTCAGTTGACTCAACCCATTCATTTGGCTCGGGATTTTTCTTGACGCAAATGCGTTCAGTCGAAGTGGGTGACATTGATTTCATCGGAGAACAAGCAGTACTCGTCTTTCCCAAAATTACTGTTGATGTACCCTTGCTTCTCACATTACAAGTTTTATTGACTTGTACAGCCTTGTCAAGATATTCTGGAGGTTCACACAGCGTCATTATTCCTGGCCCGGCAATCGGAGGGGGGTCTTGGCCTCCGTCAACATTGGGTTCACACAAAGCTGGGACTTTTATTGGAGTGAGTAACTCGTTCAATAATTTTATCCTGGCCCTTTTTTCACCTGTCTTCTTTGCAGCAGGTAATTTGTTCTTCTGGCAGTCAAATTTGCTTGGGACAACATTTTTCTTCATCTGCATGCGACTTCCCATCATTTTGAAAAATGTATAATTTTCCATATCCTCTTGCAGCTGTGAAAGAAAAACATCAAACATTATTTTCATTATAAGTACTTAGTACACGATGGCACTAATTTTGTCAGACAATAAGTTATAAAATGACATGTTAAGGATGTTAAAACTAAGGTTAATTTAATCACTTTCGTGTGTGTGAGTAAATATATAATAATTGGCTAGGTAAAAAATAATATAAGTACTTACATTAAAATGGTCTTCACAGCAATAACAAGTGGACTTTACTGCTAAATCTTTATTTTTCTTCGAACATCTTTTCATGGCATGACACCATTTTTTTCGTATTGCCTCGATTTTCGGCACGTTGATAAATATTTTCTCAGGAGTAGTAATAGTCGTATTTTTGCATTTAGGTACAATGCAGTACTTATAGTTGACTATTTTAGCCATGACGATGGAAAAAAACACTTCGAAAGTAAAACAATAACGTATTATTAACAGCCGGACTTCCAACTACAACGACGGCGCGTACTCGAATGTCGAACTGTCAAACCCAATCGCGGTCAATGACGTCACAGCTCAAAAACCCGGGAAGCGGAGCGTTTGGGACAGATTTTAAAAATTCAAAATGTAAATCATAATAACGAGGTAATTATGGGCTCAAAAAAAAAAAAATTACTGCGTAAGTTTTCTAATTTTTTGCTGATTTTTTTGGAAGAAAAAAAAAAATTCGTGCACATTGCCTATTGTTGAAATGTATTTTTGTATTTACTTCTGTGCTTGGTGATTTAGTTTTTGTTTTTTTTTAAACAATTTAATTTATTTTTGTGCAACTGTTTTAAGTGTTTCGGAAGGGTAACTGTTTTAAAACAGCAGTTACTATTTTTTTTTACCACCTCTAGTACAGAAGCCATACTAAGCAAGCGAATTACCCTATTAATGGGTGAATTCTGACTTGCATTCTTCTGGGTGCGTGAAATTGTGCATGAGATCTCGATAGTTATTGGGAACATAAAAAGTGCTCTCTTTCAGTATTCATATTTCGATTAAATATACTTCCAGAAATCAATTCATAAAAATGTTTCCCGGGGAAAATATAACGACGCGATTCGAGGGTGTAGTAATAATAACAGGTCTCACGTTGCAGGATAATAGTGAGGAGGTTCTGGGGCAAAACGGCATCCCCGCAGTGCAGATCTTGGCGTACTCCAGCACGGACGTGACCTTGGCCATTCCCAGCTGCAGCAACTGTCGGGTGAAGACGTCCCGGCCGTCCGCAGAGTGGCCCACTCCCTGCAGCTGCTCCCCGAGCCCCTTCCACTGCTCCATGGAGGAGAATGTGTCACACACGGTCACCAGGCATTGCAGCATGGATAGGCGCGCCCCTAGCCCCCATTGGCACTGGAATAACAACATAAGATTGAAGATTCATTATATTCTTGTCCGCACCCAATGGCGCTTAGGCCCCACATTGATGCAGTGCATCTTGATCGGACCTATCCCCACTCGATTTCATATTTATTTCAAATTTACATGTACATCACAGCCTCAGAGTAATAATTCTTCAGAGAAGCCCTTAAGCTATATTACATAGAACAAAAGCATTCAAAATTTTAGTTTAACAACAAATGTGTAATGGACGGTTTCGGTTAGCGCTCGCAATTCTCAACCCAAGTACCTACGGCCCGTTGTATTGCTGTAATCTGTAGCTAACTTCGCGGTCAATAATCATAGAATGGTTTTTCTCGGTATTGGCGACTCTATTAGGTTTATTACTCTAAGATTATAGCACACCTGCCAGTAATAATGTACAAGTGGATATTTTTTTAAGATACAAAAAACATGCATAATAGAAAATTTAAAGGTACAGACGTATTAACATGAAGTCCATAAAAGCAAGACAAAAGACAGCTGTGTTTTGAGTATGTCCAAACGTTTGTAGACAGGATGGACCTCCTACCAAGGGAGTTATTTAGATTGGACGATTAAACGTTTGGACATACTCAAAACATTGTTGATTAAACTAACTGGTGTAAGAAGTATAAAAAATTGTTTTTAGGATGTGAAATGGTTCAGCCGGATGAATCTCATCCACACTCACACTGCGGGGTGAGAAATTGCGGGGGGCGAAGCCCTAGGGCTTCTACAATATTATTTAGCGGAGTGAACTGTATTTTAATTTTAATGAAATATGAATATCTTCGGTATGCAGTGTCAATCGGTCACAACCCCAACAAATGAGGTGGATCAGGAGTGGATGCCACTAACCTGGTTCATTCTTGATGGAATTGCTGTGGTCCGACTGGGACAGGCTAACACTAGGACAGGCCCCCGATCAGGAGCTGAACACTGGTGGTTAGTGGAAACAAAGTCTATGATGCGGCACACGTTCAAAAAAATAAACGTGCGATTCCTGACACGGAGTCTTATTGTGGCGGGTGTTCAAAGGATTCTAAGGTGGGAAGTGAACAGTGGTTGTAGTAACAAAGAATGTAGAAGTTGTGACAATATTCGAACAATGCATACCCACATAATTCGCAACTAATAATTTATTTATTTATTTTCAAGAATTAACGGTACAAGTACCTTTTACATTACATACACACAGTAACAACTTTTTCAATACTTAGAAAGAACATAATTAAAATATTGATTCCACACTAAAATGTTTTACAAGAAATTGTTTATAAGCTGGAAATTTCTATAAAAATATATCATCTAAATCCGAATGTTTATTACCCAGCGCATGTAGACGATTCAGTACTGAATTGCTAGAATATATTGAGATATGATTGTTGCAGTGATAAAGTTGAACTAGCCTTGTCACTCTAACTGGTACTTTAAAACCAATGAGGGCCAAAATTTCAGGGCTATCCAATACTGAATTAACGATTTTAAATAGAACTAATAAATCATTAATAGTTCTCCTGTCCATTAGTTTAATCAAATTTGATATATTTAATAAATAATCATAGTTACGAAATTCATTACGTATTCCTAATTTAAAATTAACATATCTCAAAAACTTATTCTGAACTCTTTCTATGGTAATTTGGTGAGAGGCATAATAAGGGCTCCATATTGTAGAATTATACTCCAAGATGCTTGATATAATAAAAGTTTTGCATCAATTAATATATAATATACCTGTGGTGAGGACATCTGAGTAGCAACGTCCATTAACAATTGCAAACAGCTGTTGATATCGATTCCCAACTCTTGCAAATTCTCCCGGGTTTCTTTCAATGCATTTTGAGTTTTGATGTCTACATTCTCATGTACACCTAAAATTCAAAACTTTTCTTAATCAACTCTTAAAAATAAATCAATTATGATCCAATTTAAAAAATTTAAAAAATACATCATCATAATTCCCCTTTCCGCACACAATGGTGCATAGGACACTGCACTGGTAAACCAAATGCAGATCATTTCATTGAAGGTAAAGTGATCAGTCTTACGCTTTAGGTGCCAGTCCGGAAACAATGAAATACTGCCGTGTACGACCACCGTAAAAAACATTACTTCATGTCCACCCTGTCAGGAATCGAACCCAGGACCTCAAACAATGTAGGCGAATGTGCCAACCAATACACAACGATGCGGACTTATCCCCACTCGAGATTCTTCACATTAAGTGATACTTAAGTCCACATTTCTGGAATCCAGTTTTGCAAATTTAGGAATCACTTGTCTTTTATTTCTATGATAAATGACAATTAACTTCATAAAAAAAATATCATTAGAAATATTAAATTATTATAAATGAAGTAAAAAATTGTTACATCACAATTTTTTTGTTAGTTTAATTTTTATTTGTAAAGAATATTCACATTGAACATTTCAAATATTACTTATATTAATTTTATAAATTTTCAATGAGGAAGTTCAGTGTCTTTTTTTTATTTGTTAAAAGGCTATTAAACTAAGCCGAAATAAAATTATTTTTTTTTTACTTATCGTATTATCAGCGCGATATGATTTTTTTAAATTTTGTATTTCTGAAATAACTCCGCGTGTGACGTCAGAGGTTGTTCTATGACAGTTCTTCTGATTGGTTCGTTTACGGTAAGCCAACTGGATATCCTTCCCAACTCTCGCATCATTAGTTGGTTCATATGAACCAGTGACGTCAATCAAAGTAGTGCGTTTTTATTAAAATATTTTTTTATTTGTTTTCATACATTTTCAAGAAACTTTGCTGTACAATTAAATCCTCTAATTTTTACCGCACGCAAGAAAACATTTTTGTATCCAATTTCCCGTAGGGCTGAAGTTCCTCATTGTAGTTTATAAAGTAAAAAATATTTATAAGACACTCTTCATTACTCCACTGCCCGGGGCCCCGATTACAATGGGAAGTTAACAGAGTTATCTTCGACTGTCTATAAAGAAAAACCGATATTTGTGTATGAAAATGAGTATATTTGCATGAACATTTAAAGTATCTGCGTCGGTAACCTATAATTTAACATGTTTAGAAGAAAAATTGTATGCATATTCTACTTTTCATGCAGAAAACTTAATTTTACTTCGTAGATAAAATTGAAGATAAATGTTAACTTCCCATTGTAATCGGGGCCCTGCTAAGCCTAAAAGTCAATTTTTTCAGGCAGATAAGGATTTTTATCGTGAACTCGGCCATTTTAGAGAGTAAAAATTTTTATGTTCCTGATGGTTATCTCCGACAGCAACAGCACATACTGTTTTACCTCCCGGCTTCCAGAACCAACCTCCCTCTGGTTGTGCCGATTGGAAGAGCAGTCAGGCAGCTGAACATTATCACTTTGGAGATCAACATCTTTCACATCAGTGAAACTATGTTTAAGAGACAAATACTCTTGCTGTTGAAGAGGATTATACCTTAATAATGTAATAACCATTGTTCAAGGGTTCCTGGTTTGATATTTTGTCCCAATATAACGCTTTCAATATTTTGTTATTTGTAATGTTATTTTGGTACAGTAAATTCATTTGAATTTGCAAAGTTGTCGTTGTAACGTACGCGTTACCACGTGTGTGCGCTGGTTCGTCTGCCGCAGTCAGGCTTCCCAGCGTAAACGAGAAGCCGCCCTCCCAGACAGAGTCAAAGACAATGTCGGAAGGTAGGGGCACAGCTGCGCCGACCGCAAGTCAACCTCAATAGCCCTGAAAAGGACTTTTCACCCGATCCAAGTGGTGTAGAGAGGCGGAGGCAGTCAGCAGGCAGAGCGGAACAAAGAGCGAAGTGCAGGAGGAAACAGGGCGGAGAACTGAATGAAATACGTCTGAACTGTTCAGAGTTAGGAACTCAACTGATTTAATGATACAAATTACCAGCCTTATAAAGCGATTCGCGTCGGGCCCCGTGAGTCAGCCGTCCCACCCGCTCCGGCTGTCTGGGAGTGGTGGGGGTAGCTCACCCCCACCACTCGCTACATGCTGCCGGCTGCAGGTGGCGTAAATACGGGCGCCTAGCGCCCGTACGGGCTATTTCGTCGGCAGCCGCAACATGATTACAATTTTATTTTTAATATTATTTAAGATATTCTATGGCTATATTTTGCCCCGGTAATACTGAGGCCAGGCTCGAAAGTGAATAATTTATCTTTATTGGGAGCCTAGCGCTCAGTCCTACTTATACCGGGGATTCTAGCTAGTTATTTGATTATATTTTATTCAGTTACATATTTTATACTACGCATCCGGAACAGTCATCTTGCGTTTTTTTGCTTTTATAATAGATATTAGAAAGCCTTACATAATTACTAAGCCAACAAGTCATTTCTGCTTCTCACATATGAGATATTCTCTAGAATTTTTTTTTAAAAGTAAAAATAAAATAATCAGATTGGCAAAGCATAAAACAGTAATCTCATGTAATATTTGCAATTCATCATATACGTCTTTTACGCTTAGCGGGGCAGTGTACTAATAAATTATTTTCAATGTGAAACATTATAAAAAATGTCTTTCTGTGTTTTTATTTTGGTGTCATAAAACATAACCAACAAAAAATATTGACAAATTCAAACCTGCAGCATGACTGAGATATTCGATGCTAAGACTAGAGTAGTTGTATGTCGAGTCAGGGAAGAAATCCATTTCTATATTTGTGTCAGCGTGTAATCGCTCCAGCAGATTGCAGGCCAGAAGCGCGCTTTGCATCCTGTAGAAAAAACAGTTTTATTTTGTTAAAACCACTGTAACATGTTGTACTACTGTTATTTAGTTTTGTACTACTGCAACTCTACCTAGGCCGTAATTACAATGAAAAGTTAAGGACGTCATACCTTCACCATGACGGATTACGAAGATACACTACTGACCCTCTACCTTCAAATTTGTTGTACATCGATATGTACCAAAGCGAGGCGTACACCACGGTACACATATTTACGCATGAAAGTGACATACCTTCATTATGACGTCATTTATTGAAGATAAATACTCCCGAGCGATCACTAAAATACACTGCCGACCTTTTATCTTCAAATTTTTGAGGTTGGTACATCGGTATGTACAGAGAACTCTAGTACCCCCGGTACACATATCTACGCATTAAAAGTGAAAATAAATTGTTTCACCAAGCAATTATTGCTTTAACTATGGTTTTTATTAAATTTTTAATTGTATTGATGTGGGCATTTTTTTTAAATGCCTATTTGAAATACGAAAGAGAAATAAGTAAATTTTAAGGGCCAAATTAATTCTAACATAACTGTCAATTTTGAAACCGAACAGCTAGATGCAGAGATAATGTGGCTAGATGCTGACATATTAACATGTAGCAGCATCTAGCCGTTATTTTATCTTTGATATCTACTAAAAAGGTGGGCACTATAAAAAATAAATATAATTATATTTTTTCCTATCTTTCTGAAAGCATCTATCTACATATCGGAAAAATACCTCGGTAGATACATACAGACGAAAAGCTTAACTCATTATCTCGGGAACTGTCAAATGTCATTTAAAAATCATGTTCAAGCGAAGACATTTTGCTTTAACTGTCATTTATTTAAATTTTAAATCGTTTTGGAGTGGCTGGTTTTTATCACAGAAGCCTATTTAAAATACGAAAGAGAAATACTAATACTAATTTCAACTAAGCATTTAATGTGGAGTAAATTTTCGGGGCTTACCTATTGGTTTAATTCGACCATATGATACCTGAGATGATGTAATAAACACACGTAAATACAGATCGGTAGAGCATACCAAGGTAGATAGAGATAGTAGGAAATTTAAGTTTACCGTCTCGGTATGTACCGATGAAGATAGCGTTTGCAATTGCGGCCCTGAACTGGCTCATATTTAATTCTCTATGGACATTTTAACCAGTTAAAATCTCGAAGATGGTTTAAGATATGAGAATATTTTATGCTATAAAATTTGGTAAACAATTACCGATCAGGGTTGGAGTTGTGAAGATAATGTCTCTCTCTTTCCCCAGTGCACTGAACAGTATTGGATGAAAGTAACAACTGCATGATTCCTCGCATGGCCCAGTGGGTACCGTTCCCATATAATGCGCCGAGGAAACTCATCCATATCTCTTCGAATCTCTTTTTGTTGGTCCACCCAATGAGATTTACCCTACAAAAAATTGCAAAAAACAAATTAGGAATATTTAACATAACAGACATTTTGCCTATAGTAAATTTTTATGCATTAAAAAATATACTGTTCTAATAATGTCCGCCACCTCATGGTCAAATGGTCGGCATGTTCACCTACCATGAAGATCACTCCGCTCTGCCACAACTTGATTCTCATTTTCTAATAGTAATTATTTACAACTTGTTGAAAATGGCCACCAAAATTGGAATATTTGGGTAAATCATAAGAACCCAAATGTTTCCTTTTATTGATTGATTTGGTGTTTATTTTGTAACGACATTCGTTTGAAAATGCCCTAGCAAGGCGAAACAATTGTCACGAAGTTTTTATTTTTATATTTGTAAAATTAAAATAAAGTGTTCAGTAGACTCAAATCAGTGTTTGATTCCTAATACTATAAGTTTCCTTTTATTATTATTTTTTAATGTCTTTCATTTACATTTTCTGTATTTAAAATACAGTGAATTAGATGTACACGCATCAGCTGCCAGTAATAATAATATTATATTTTTTTATTGATTTAAAATATCATAAATTATACCTGAATAGAAATTGCTCTAGAACATCCATATCTTGTAGAGAATTGATTGGAATGGCTATTTCTCTCTTTAGCATTCTCTCAAATGTTCTATCAGATCTGCTTCCAGAATGCCCCTCATTTTGGAGATCACAAATAGTCGGTTTGGCAACATCTTCAAATACTTCAGTTTCGCACCATGCCAGTGGGGGGACCAAGGTAAACGCGTTTGCGAATTCACATCTGTAAAAACAAAATCAAGACGAGAGAAAACTTTTAGAGCGCTTTAATAAGTTGCCTAAAATGTGTCAACAGAATGTAGTCGTGTACTTAAAAATTTTGCAACCTCTCTTATGCAAGATCTTAACAAATAGAGCAAGTATAAAAACCTCTCAAATTTCCAATCCAACCGTAGATTGAAAAAGAGATCGATCCGGGGAAGACAATCAAGTTTAAAATTTTGGCGAAGAGAAGCGATTAAAATTTTGGCTCAGCAATGTCTGTGAACTTTTTTATTGTCAGCTTATTGTTATCAAAAATTACAGGTCCCATAGTGATTGATGAAAAGAGAACCTTTTCAATACCCATTCACCGCTCTAATTTTTTTGCCTCCTCTTTCACAGTAGTAGCTGCTGGATTATGGAATAATCTACCCACTAATGTAAAAGACACCCCTTTTTTATTTACATTCAAATCACATATGAAATGTCACTTCCAGAATATTTTAGTTTTCCTTTCTCCTCCCTCTTTCCTTCCCTTTTTACCCCCTCCTCTCTTCATGGTATAGTGTAGATATTTAGTAAATTTTTATTTCTTCAAAAATATATTTCTAGCAATATTTTGTTTAATAATTAAAATATTACAACATACCAACAATATGTCCATATACCTCTGATTTTCGCAAATTGAACATTAACATAAAATAATTTAATTTTCCATTAAATGAACAGTTTAAAAATTGACATTGCTAGTCGTGCTACAATAATGTGGAGATATCCAAATTTTCTTCATACATTAAACAAATGCCGCCATTTTTATTTTATTTTATCAATACTTATTTGATTATTTTTCATATTTCTAGGCACTTTTTTAGCTATTTAATTTATAACTAGGGTAGGGCGGATATCCATATTTATTGATTGCAACTTTTTAGTACTTGAATCACCTTAATTTTATAATATTTTAACTAAAAATTCGCTCTCATAAAATCACAAGCAACTTCCAAATGTATGAGGCGACCATGTTGTTTTTGAAGAAATTCTAGCGTGTGATTGGCTGATTGTGAGATTTCTAATTATGCTTCACCAACTCAATGGAGAATGCTAGGTTTGCGGTGTCAAGAATAATTTTAATTTGTTTTTGTAAGATTTAGAGACAGTTTCGAATTACGCTATTATTTAGGTAGGTAGGTTTATATGTATAGTTTATTTTTACATCAATAACTCACTTTCCATTTTTGGTGGAGATTTCTAAGTTTGCTTCTAATACCCACATGTATATTAAGTATTTCAAACAAACAAATCATCACGCCGTTTCTCCGTAGGGGTAGGCAGAGAGGATAGAACTATATATATATATATCACTCTATCTTTGCATACATACCTCGCTTCCTCTACATCTTCTCATGCACACACGTCGATTATTCCTACTCTTGACATGTCCATCTTCAAGTATTTGATGGACTTGATCGTGCCATGTATTTTTCGGTCTTCCCCCTTTTCTGCGCTCATCAACATTCGCATCGTAGATCCTTTTAGCCGTTCTTTTGCTGTCCATTCACTCTACATGTCCAAACCAACGCAGCACCTCTTTCTTGATTCTGTCGATAATGCATGTCTTAGCCTTACACAGTTTACGGATCGCGACATTTGTGCACCTATCATACATCGTTTTACCACACATTCGCCTGAGGGATCGCATTTCGACAGCATTTAACTTTCATCATCATTTTTCCAATTCAGTATTTAAATAAATAAATTATCCCAATAAACGGATTGCACTTTATTAGAAAATACTGTGGAAATTTAGTTTCATTGATATTATGTAATATAAAAGACTTATAACGCATAGAACCAAAATACATACCTGCACAAAGCAATGAGAAGTTTCTCTACTGAATTCTGCATCTTATGAGACATGAAGGGGCTGGCTCTAACAGTAAGTTTATTATACACATTATCTTCCCAGAACTTTATCAGAGTTAGGAACTTGTCACATACGGAGGCCAGCTCTCCCCAATTGCTTCCCGAATCTTTCGGTGTAGCGAGATTGACGAAATTTAATGGCAAGGTATCCTGGAAAATAAATACACAGGTGGATTTAAAACCCTCCAAAAGAAAAATACAATGTTGTTAATACGTGGCATAATAACTCAGGATATTGTTGTCAGTATCTAAAAGACTGAATATTTACAAAGTTCCAACTTTAGTTAACTCATTTTCATTCTTTTTTTTTAGAATTAATTACATGTTTAGTGTAATAGTTATGATTTTATTTTATGTTATTTTCTATAATGATTTGTGTACTTTTAACTGTATAATGTAAGAGCCCTCTGGACGTTTATTAAATAAATAAATAAAAAGCTTTTATTTCATTTACTTTAAAAAACAAGATAATTTTTTGAAAACCTACATAAGAAGCTAAATTCTTTGAAATAATGACTAGTTGTTTTTAGAATTTAAAAAAATATTGTTCTGGACCAGGGCTGCTATTCTAAATCCTCCTCTTCTATTCTACCCCTTAGAGAGTGGTTAATTCGGGGATTTATTTGTTTGCATGTGACTACACTTTGCTTCATATAACCACATTAATGATTCAACGTCAAATAAATACAACACGTGAAACCAAACATGATGTTTTTTGTTTAGAAAATTATTGCGACCTTAAGCATTACCCAAAACACTTAATTAGGTTGAATTGACCAAACCGCATTAGTTTTTTTTCCGCTTTTTATACATTTTTATACATCATTTGACGTTTAATCATCAGTGTGGCCATATATGAAGTAAAGTATAGTCGCGTGCAAAAAATAAAAATCCCCAAATTAACCACTCTCAAAAGATACAGGAAATATCATCCCAGTTGTATAAAAAAAAGTGAAGACAATTTAAAGTTAAGGTGAAATATTAAAATACAATTTATTAATTAAAGTACGCTTCCACTAATTCATTTGACCAATTAGCGCTTTTTGAAGATGCCCGCTACTGAATGAAAGCGCTGATTGGTTAAATAATTGTTGTTTTCATAAAAATGGACAAAATGGGTTGCAAAAAAAGCTGTCTAAATGAACATTATTATTATTATTATTACAATATTTTGAGTTTTTCCAAATGTTTGTAGTCCTTGTAAATGCCTAAACTTCTTTCTATATTCCCTTCTCTAAAAGTTCTCCATCCCCGTTGTAATTTGTTAATAATTATTATTATTGTTATTAGTTATAGGCAGACAGCCTTTCCTGGTGTTCCTATATCACGTGTACTGCTTTTTCTCAGCATTCCTCCTATGTATATTATGTTTACCCATTTTGAAAATTAATAATGTAACAATTATTTCACTTTAATTCAACTTTTTTCAAGCTGTTCGTCGACATAAAATGAACCAAAAAATAGCACTGATACAAATTTATTATATTTGTTGCCCTTAAATACATTAAACTTATTTTTATTTTCATAAATAATACACTCATTTATAATCGGGTTGTGGTCCCGTGGCTAGTGTCTCGGACTCACGGCTCAAAGGTCCGTGGTTCGAATCCCACTCTACTCCAACTTG
The DNA here is from genome assembly GCF_059751315.1 of Micrasema longulum. Lineage (NCBI taxonomy): Eukaryota > Metazoa > Arthropoda > Insecta > Trichoptera > Brachycentridae > Micrasema > Micrasema longulum. Next base: position 437,139 of record NW_028277410.1, read on the forward strand.
ATTCCCATTTTCTAATAGTGAGTTATTTACTACTCGTTTAAAATGGCCCTCAAAATTAAATATTTAGGTAAATCATAAGAAGTAAATGTTTATTTTTATAAATAAAAAAAAGAAACACAGCTTAAAATTAAAAGAAAATCGGCCAACCTTACTCATTAGATTTCCTTATACCAAAAAATAACTATACCCGGTGTAACTGTTTATACCTGGTACAAGAAAAAGGTTACTGATAAAAATATTTATGACCTAGTATTTAAGTAAGAATTTTTGCCATACCATCCTTATTCTATGACTATGCCTAGGCGTAATTTTTGACCAGGTTTATAAGTAAGGCCCCATATTTTATCATTTAAAGAAAAAAAGTATCAGAAAATTCCAACGCCAAATTAAACTACAATAAAATGCAAAAATGATTACGAAAACTAGAACTAATTTAGTTGAAAATTAAATCCAAGAAACTAATGTCACTTGCAAAATGTTTAATTTGGAGATGATAAAAAAAAAACAATTAGGCTATTCTATCATAAGTAATGAATTGCATAGAATGCAATACTAATGAACTTAATGCCATGCAATTTGATAGGACTTTAATTAAGTGATTATATGTAAAACAATAAATAAAATAATCAAAAAGTGACAATGAACATACCTTCACTGAGTGCCTCACATATGTGTATAGACAATTAATAGCGGAATGTATTCTCGATGAATTTGTTTCTACGTTCAATATTTTCCAAACTGCTGGCAAATCAAAACACTTAGAAGCATTCAGAATGCAAACGTCCAATGTGATATCGAAATTGTGTTGAAAATTTTTGAACCCCATACTCTTCAGCGAGCTCTCACACTCGGTCGGCAAATCATTTTCAAACAGCTTTATCAGATACAGAGTGTACTGGAGAGAGATGACAGTGAAAGACATTAGATTCTTCGCTAAAGTCTTCGGAAGGAAAAGATCGAAGACCTTATTCTTGACGGAACTTTCCAGATTGCTCAGCTTGTTTTTCAGTTTGGCGTACGACTGCAAATACGATGACAAGATATTCTGAGCTTCCATCAGTTCCTCGTTGAACATTTTGTCTCGGAAAACTTGAAAACATCTCCTCGTGTATTTGTCCATTGTGTGATTATCTGAAAAATTTCCAGTTTCGAATTGACTCAGCGGTCTGCTTTGTCTTGGAAATAAACTGACAATCGTTTGAATCAGTCTTTCAAAGTTCGCTAATGAAACGGTTAGTAATGGCTCAAACTCGGGTACTATTAATGGATCCATTTCTTCTCGTTTTATTTCCTCATTTTTCTGTACCGAAACATAAAACTTCGAAGAGTTTTCGGATATGTTTGAACTAAATGCGTACGTTGAATTTTTTTGGTTTGCGTTGTTCAATTTCTTTGCTTTTTCTTCCCATTTTGACGATTCTTCGAGGATTTTTTTTATGTAGTTTTCTGTACCAAATGGCAACAGTTTTGTTAAAATTTGGCAATCGAATTCAGCGCAGTTAATTATTGAATACAGTTGGTCTAAATTCAAATTGTTTAGGAGTTTCGCAAGGCTGGCATACTTTCCGAAAATGTGACGTTCGTTTGAGTTTTTGTAGCATCTAGAGAAACAAAATAAAACATCTTTAGCAAAAAGAGTAAAGGAAAAAAATTATGAAGGCATTTTAGAATCCTGTACTGTATTTACATTACATTCTTAACAAATCATTTATTTCGTCAATTAATTAAAACAATTTATTATATTTAAATTTATTTCAACAGAGAGGGAAAAAGTTTTCGAGAAGAAATTTGGAAGTCTAGGCATTTACAGGGCTTATGACCTGTCATTGGCTGGTTTAAGTGGCCACTTTACACAAAAGTCAACAGATGGAAGAGTTGAGGAAATGTGGATGTTCAAACATGGGCAGAATGGTGAATGTTACACAGTGTGTAAAGTGGCCACTTAAACCAGCCAATGACAGGTCATAAGCCCTGTAAATGCCTAGACTTCCAAATTTCTTCTCGAAAACTTTTTCCCTCTCTGTTGAAATAAATTTTAATATGAACAACTCCCTAGGGAGGAAATCCAGCCAGTCTGCAAGCATTTGGACATAATCAAACATTGTTCAATTTATAATAGTTTATGACTTCAATTTTTTTTAAATTGTTTGATGTGTGCTCTATCTGTTACTAAATAAGCAATGTTTGAAATGGGTAATAATTACAATTTATAGTTGTAAAATACATACTTATTGAAATGCATTGAAGGTTATGGACCCAAATTAACTGTAATAATAATAATAATGGCTTATTAACATAACAGCTTGCCCACCACATACCGCACACCGCACACCGCACCTGGGGACATGAGTCTCCTTGGCGGTGCCCACATACACGGAAAATTTGCTGCCCGAAGCGGTGTTTTTAAGATGCGCAACAGCCGGTATGTTTTAAAAACTCGGGGGGCTCTAGAAAATTTTTCATACTCAAAATAGGCGGTGAGTGAAAAAAGTTAAACCTATGATTTGAGGGACAAAAAGAAATAAAAATGTAAGAAATAATTTTTCAAATTACATCATTCCTACCTGTTTTTTATCTGATTCACAAGCCAATTATTGTCGATGGATGTTGTCTTCACATACTGCGCATTTATTGGTCGATCCTGAGATAAATCCAGGGGCGATAAATCAAAAAATGTTGATGCGAGCATATTCACTTTCTGTATTAATTCTGGGTGCCTAAAAATATTTATTTAACTTTCAGTGCTGCAGATCAGCGTTCATTTGATATTTAATTACCCACTAAGTCTTGGGACTTTTCGGTGGGACGCTTTTTTTAATACAGGTTTGTTGTTTTTTTTTTTTTTTTTACAATAAACATAAGTGATAAAACAGAGTATTAAAAAAATAAAACATAATTACATAGCAATGAAATACATATTAATAGTAAAAATAGTAAACAAAAAAATCCCACAAAGGCATGGCCTGTTCGTGGGTATACAAGAAAATGTTAATGAATTTTTGCTCCTATAATAAATAATGGACAGTTATAATTTTTGTGTAACATAAGAAAGAAAATGTAAAAGATTACATGGATTTTTTTTTAATAGTAATTAATTTACACACACATATAAAATACATTTACTCAAAGATACTAAGGAGGTAATTTTTCAGTTATTTTTTTTCATTTGAAGATCTTCCGTGTGAATAATGATTTTTGGAAGATTATTGAACAACCTTGGAATAATGCAATTTATGTTTGTTCTCCGAAGTAATTTGTAATTTGGGGAAAAACCAGGGAACCCTCAGTTTTTCATCTAGTGCTGTGAGTGTGCAAAACTCTTTTTTTATATTCCAGATTGACAATTGTAATCTACAACCAATTTAAAGTCGCAAAGTTATTTTACCGGCAGGACATAATCAAAATGCCCATTGGGCGTATATATAAATAAATAAATCTAAAATAATGAGGTCATACATTTTAACACATGCAATCTATAAAATATAACAAACATTTTGAACAAGTTATAAATGAGACAGACATCTAGTCTTTTGGTAGTGTATCAGATTCAGATGCAGGAGGTCCAAGGTTCCCAATTTTTCTTTATCTACACTTATTTATGGCTACCTAGGGGCCATTACAATCGGAAGATAAAAAAGTCTTATCTTTTTTTTAATTGAATCGGCATTCACTTCGTAACACTTCATTATAAATTATTATGAAAATAAAACTTTGTTATCAGTGTTACACAATTTTATTCTTTTACAAGAACACAACTATAGTTTCGGGAGAGCACTCCTCCCATCGACGGGTGATATAAAAAAAGAGTTTTTATATGATGGTAAATTGAAGTAGTTTAAGATGAATTCTCCCGAGCGATTACAAGGATACAATATTGACCCTATGTCTTCAAGTTTTGAGGTAACTACGTGTGATCAAGCGAGTACTTTTTGCTTTAATTGAGATTAATTTTATTTTTAAATCGTTCCGAGGTGGATACTTTTTACACAGAAGCCTATTTAAAATATGAAAGAGAAATAAGTCCATTTTAACTGATCCTTAAGCACTGAGTAAAGTTTGACAGTTAAGGAAGCAGTGACAGCACCATCTAGCGGTTGAGATTTGAAAATCTGAGGTAATTACCGCGCATGTGTCAGATCATTAATTTGATTTTTGATATGACATAATGAGCATGCGCCGTAAGATGCAACGACAACACTGCAGAAGAAATGTTGCTGCTGTAAAAAATATTTTTAAAATTCATCAATATCCATTTCATCTGAAATGTTGCCACAATGAAATATTTTAATTTTTTTAAATTCAGATAATAAATATATATATTATTACTAAATACAATTTTTATATTAATTAAATACATATATTTACATTAACGTTTCCTATTACGTAAAAGAAGAAAAACAATTATTGTGTACATAACGGGGAGTGACGTCTTACAATAGTTTATTTTATTTTTAATTATTAATATTTTTAGGATAACATAAAAATTACAAAAAAAATTATTATAAACGGTGTTTTTAATCAGTGTTACACAAAGAAGAATTATAAATGTAACTTTTCACTTCTTTCTTAAATGTATTGTATTTCTGACTGTACTTTTTATTTTCTTTGTTCATTTCGTTAAAGAAAAATATTCCTCTGTAAGTATAATGATGTTGTGCTGTAGTTGATTTTAATTTGGGAATTAAGATATTACCACCTGTTCTAGGTCGCGCACTTACATTTTGTGACCTAGAAACACTACTATTTATTTTGTATTTATGTATTTGAAACAAACAATTCTTTTTATATAACAATTTTATATCTAAAACCTTTAATTTGAATAATTGAACAGTGGGAAAAGTAGACGGATTTTTAAAAATAACTTTAATAATTAATATTAATATTTTTATTTTCGGTAGCCATATCTTCCTCAAAACACGTTTCGACATGTCGGTAGAGCTGGCTGCGTAATACCTCAGTAGAGATAGAGAGAAAATTTAAGCTCGTTTCAGCACGAAATTCTAAACTTATCAATGTTGTACCAAAATATCCTTCATTCCAACCTCAAAACAACTTGATCTTTCTTCATCATCTCCAGCGCGATCTGCAGATCCTCCTTCGTCAGCATGAGGTGTACGTCCTCGGGAGCCAGGCCCAGCAGGTACTTGCACCGTTCCCGGGCCAGCCGGGCGAGGGGGGTGGCCGTGGGAGGGTGGAGGGAGCCGAGTACGCGACAGATGAACAGAAGAAGGGAGCCGGCCTGAGTAGGAAATGTTCCGGAAAGTATCCGACATACTTTGATGCCGAATGTGCCCTGAAAATTAAATTCTATTAAATGATAGACAAAATAGCCTTTCTTCCTCGGAGAAATAATGCGTCAACCTATAGAGAAGCCCTATCACTATGTTGCATAGAACGCAAGCAATGTTGGTTGGCAACAAATTTGTGGCCATTTTGTTTTGTTTGACAACATAGGCATAACGGTTCTATCGGATGCTTTTGTCGCTGTGCTTGGCTTTGTTTGTAAATAACTTGGATATTTACGTTATAATTAATAAAAATTGACAATGGTGAATGAGGAACTTCAGCCCTACAGGAAATTGGATACAAAAATGTTTTCTTACGCGGGGTAAAAATTAGAGCATTAAATTGTGGGGCAAACTTTCTTGAAAATGTACAGAAAAAATAATAAAAAATATTTTGATAAAAACGCACTACTTTAAATGACGTCCTTGGTTCATGAGAATCAACCTATGATCTGAGAGCTATGGAAGATTTCCGGTCTGCTTGTCACTTCTGGACCAATGGGAAGACCAGTGGGAAGAATAAGCGGAAATGAACCTCTGACGTTACACGCGGAGTTATTTCAGAAATACAAAACTTTGAAAAATCGTAGTGCCAATAATACGATATATAAAAATTTTAAAAAATTAATTTTTATCTTAGTTTAACAGTCTATTAACAAATATTTTTTTTTTTTAAAACCACTGAACTTCCTCATTGCAGTATGTTTGGTTACAACAGTAGGAGCGTCAAAAGTGTTAAAACAGTCAGTTTTCACAGGTAATTGATTTTGAATATTTTCCTATGATTTACGTTGATTTTTGGCATTTATTGTCCCGACACGTGTATTATGTTACTAGAAAACTTTTCTTTTAACAACATATTTACTTTAGATACTATTCTTTCTCAATTTAGGGGATAAATTTGAGAATTAAAGTATGTTTACTGTTGATAATGATAGTTGATTACGGGCAATATGTCAGGGCCGCACCAGGCATCCATATAATGTTTGAGTCTTTATCGAGTAGAGGTCGATTAAAATTTTACTCGAAAATAGCAACGTTAACCTTGAAATCGCATCTAAAATGACGTGTCCAAATTTCAGGCCGCTATGACTCGCCGTTTCGGAGATGTGATGGACAAACAAAAAAAACTCAACACAGGATTTTGGTTCCATGGAGTTGGGATTTATGTCTCAATAAATGTAACATAAGTATATTGAGAATAAAATGAATAAATAAATTTAAAAATAAACACAAACATGCATTTTCAGTTTAATAAAATAAATATAGGCGAATTATAGAAAAATAAATTAGAATAACCCTACAATAATAAATACACAGGTTCACATTTAAAAGTATTTACAATGAAAATTAATATCTATTTGGCAATTCTCGACCTGAGAACTAATGAAAATTGGACCTCGGATTAAACAACTCTGTGGTGGACATTTGACCAACATTATCTTTAAAACATCAAATATTATTACATTACATGAATACATGATATAAAATATATCCGTTTTATGTAAAATAAAATTTTAAAAAAATTTCCGTTTAATGTAAAATTTGTTTCATATTTTAAGTTTAAAGTTCATTAATTCAATTACCCATATTAAATGACCCTTTACTTATCTACTCTGTTGTGTCAATCAATATTTCCACGTGCACAATAAAATTTCAGAGAAACTAACAGATTGTTTTTGTTTTACCTTACATTCGTGTTATGATTATATTTTTTCCCATTGTGCAACATTACGGGGCGACGTTACGAATGCGCGCGGCGAAAGTAGGGCAAAGTGAGGGGTTTTTTGAACACAGTCTGATGTATTCAAATATGATTCTACAATCCTTCTGGACTATTCTTAATTCTATGATCTTGGCAGTGTCTGCAATATTACAGTTCTGTAATGTATGTAATAGTTTACCTGAAGACATTGGTGGCACCTCGCCGCAATTGCCTGCAGCATGAGGCCTGAGGCACTAGGATTGTTGTTGACCTTGTCGATGAGTTCCTTCACAATGCCCTCTGTACTAAAGCGCACTAAAATATGAATCCTGTTGATGAGAAGCCAGGTCAGATAGATCACATCTTCTAATTCATTGTCCACCTAAAAAAAAAAACATTTCTACAATGACAATTCATCACAGGTCAAATTTAAATACAGATGTGATATTTATTCATTTTATTTAGTAAACATACAGTCAGTCAATGAGGAAGTTCAGTGGTTTTATTATATATTTTTTTTTAATTTGTTAATGGACTATTAAACTAAGCCTAAAAAAATATTAGGTTGGGGAAAAGTAGTAATTTCGTATTTCGCGCCTTTTTTTTAAACTAAGTACAGTAAAACCCCTGTTTTACGATTTTCAAGGGAGCAGCAAAAAAGTGTTAAACTGAGGAAAACGCTAAAGTGAGAAAATGAAAAACTGAAGAAAAATTGTAAAAACTATCATTATTGGGGATTATTCATATTTACCTATGATTTCATTTTAAAAATGTATTTTTTCAATCAATACCACAATGTATTTTCTTTTTTCGAATTTGCATAAAATGCATACAATGATTTTTTCCCTAAATTTTGGGAAATTTTGTTTATATAATATCACTTTTTTTAGTATGGTACCACAGAATTTCAACTGTCATTTACATCGCGGCAAAACTGTTTCACACTTTTATGATAACTGTTTAAACAATCTTCTTTCCAAATTATGTTTATAACTTCAAATAATATATCTATTGCCAAATTTGTATACTTTCTGCATCGTAATTTATTGATGTAAAGACTTTATTCTTCCTAAACATGCGTCAACCGCATGTCACAATTTAGTAAAATGTCAAAATAGACACTTAAACGAAATAGTCAATTACACTGAACCTACATTGAATTTAGTTTGAGACAACAATTTACACATTTTTTAATTTATCATTAATTTAATCACCATTTTGGGCAAATGCGGCGGCACGCGGCTCGGCGTCTTTTGACAGATCGAATGAGTTGAGAAAAATTTTCAACGTAAAACCGGGGTTATGAAAAACGTTAATTGGAGGAATATTCTAATTTAACTTAAAGTCATGACCTTTACCTTACTGTCCTAAAAACACCCGCGCGTTACGGCGCTGTGTAGACATTAAAAAATAAAAGATTTCAAGGAAAGAAAATGGAGTATTTATAGGGAATGGCTTTAATTAACCATAATTTAATTCAAAGATGATAATATTTGAAATCTAACTGCTGAAAACATGAAAAAACCATTGGGTACTGCTAACGACTCGGGCGAAACGTGCACCCGCGCCAACTTCCCGAGAGCTACTAAGTAGCTAGTACTAGACTACGTGACTGGACATATAGTGGACGCGTAACGCTAGGTGTTATTGGTATACTGTGAGTATACTTTTGATAATATTTGTAATTTATCCCAGATTTCCGATAAAATGCTTTTTTTGTGCCTAATAAGTACTTATTATTTAATAAAAAAATATTTCAGTCGATACGTAAATGTGTAATGGAGGAATACTAAAAATCTAAACCCAATATTTATCATATTTATAAAGATATTATAGTTATTAGACGCAATGTGTACTAGGTTCACATAACCGGGGAGGGAGGGGTAAAATTGATTAGATGATTTGCAAGAAATTGTTATTGCGAAGACACCTCATATGTTCTTTAACAATATTTCTCATTTCAAAATTCATTTGAATATCAAAATTGCTTGATGTTTTTCCAACCTTGGTTCAATTGGTGTCCTGACGAAGAGACGAGTACATCTCGAAACAGGTAAACATAGAAAAGTCGGTAAGTGGTTATATACAAATATTTAATAACATTTGATAAAATGTTTGAACACCAAGTTAATGCTTCAAATATTAATAACACTTACAAAGTATTCACAGAGTCCCAGGAAGCACCCGATCTGCAGAATCTCTCCGCCCTGGTCCTGCAAGAGCCTGGGGGGAGAGGCCAGTAGGGCGAGGCGGGCCCTCAGCTGGGCCCAGTGGGCGGCCAGCAGGGGACGCGCCCAGCCCAGCCGGCCGCACACGGCCCCCAGCCTCTTGAGGGGGAGGTTCTCCTCGGGACTGTAAAGGCCGGTGTTGAGGCCGCTCTGCTCGCTCTGCAGAACGCTCCGGGCGGTCTTAGCCAGCAAAGGGAATTGGCAACCATCTGAAATTTATTCATCAATCATTTACGGAGCTCTTGAACATAGGTCTTTTGAAAGATGACTAAATATGATAGCACAGCAGCTATAAATTCAATTTTTATACACGCAAACATAAAAACTGTTCTGTTAATATATTTGTAGGATAACATTGTTGGGGGTTGGAGTTCCTACCCCAGTTAGAGATTGACAGAGAAGACACGAGGTTGTCGTTTAATGCGTATTTATTACTTGTCGAATAAGATACAGCACTTGGTTCTGTAGCACGAGCGTAGCGGCGATGATGGGTTGAAGAGACTGCACTTGTACTACATGCTGGAACTAAATGACATCGTCGAGCTGGATTGAAGTGAACTGAACTTGTTGGGCTGACTGACTGAACGGGCTGACTAACTGGCGTTGCGTTCTATGATCTCTTTATAGACAACGTTCCTTTGTAGTTCATTTCTTCATGGTGGGGACGATGTGAACGTACTGCAGAACAATGCTCCCGGTTTAGCGTGCAATACTATAATAGTTGCATTATACGAATGTATTGGAGTCGATAGAAAATGATGACATTACATTGTCGGTCATTAGTCTACTTCAGGTGCACTAATTTAACACGTGTGTGACATCCTACATATTACATATGATTTTAACCAACTTAAAATACCACTAAAGTATTAGAACAATTACCATTATTTAAAGTAAAAATATCAATAATTTAAAGCTAACGGCTCTTAGTCTTAAGAACGAACTTATGTAAAAAAAACATTTTTGTAAAAAAAATAAGGTTATGTGATATTTGCAGTATCACCGACGATGTTCATTTTAGTGAACTTAAAGAGCTTAAACCTTTATTGTTGTGAAGAGATTCATCTGATCGAATTATTTCACATACTAGGCAACGCCTGAAAACAATTTTCCAATTTTTTAAACTTCTTATTGGACCAGTTGGTTCTATCACAATATTTTGAGTTTGTCCAAATGTTTGTAGATAAAAGACTGAATTTCACAGGTAAAAAAATTGAAGAAATATTAATGTTCAAACATAGGCAAAATGGTGAGTGTAAAGTGGCCACTTAAACCAGCGAATGACATGTCATAATTTATTTATTTATTTGACGGACTTATGCAGTCCATTCTAACAATGGTAAATATAATTTCTTATAATAAATACAGGCACTAATAAAATAAAATACAATTAAATAAAATTAAAGCTAGGACAAAAAAAATAAAAATTACTACCTCAAGACAAGATCCGGTCTATCTTAGTGAATTTATAAATCTATAAAGACTTACACCAATAAAGTCCAGTTGAATTTTAATCAGCTCTAGTATTGTTAATATATTTCTACTTTTTTTTTATGTAATAACTGTAAAAATCCCAAATAAATAAACATTTTAACAAACTTAAAATATTGTAACAAAGTTAACACTTTAAATATTAACAACTTACCTTTAAAATATAAAATATGTTTCACTTGGCAGAGAAAACTGGTCGTCAATGAGCACCAATACGTCATGTTCCCGATAGATTTCTTCCCGTGTTCAACTTCTCTGAAATGATTTTTATCGCAGTTTTCCATCTCGCAAAGAGCGTAAGTCAGCACTCTGAACATGAACCTCACTACGATCACCTCAGCCGACAAGTTGGCGCAGTTCTCGTTCACCGTTTGGACATTCAGGGGATCAATCTGGTTCTCCATGTTGAAGAATATGGAGGAAGGAGATATTTCGGCGGCCTTCAGCTGGTCGAAGGCGGAGAGAATTTTCGTCTCCGTGTATTTGGGTAGCACTTTGCGCATGAAAAGCAACACCGTTGCGAGCCACCTCTGTTTCACTTCTATGGAAGCAGTATCCTGGAAGATTATACCGTTATTTGAATTTTACATATTATTTGATTGGAAAATAAATAAGGCAAATAGGCATGAAGTGGGAGCAATAGAACAGAATATTCATTAGAATGAGGAAGTCAGTGCTGCGGAAATAAGATACAAAAAATATATAAATAATTTTTTTAATTATTCATATAGTTACATAAAATGATACATGTTTTTCTTTTATCTTACAATCTACTTTTATATATTTAGTTAATGTTATAACTGTAACTTTCCAAAAAAGAGACTTAAGTCGGTTCATTATCACAAGAATTTCCAAATGACGGAGAATAACTTATTTCACAAATATCATCTTAATCTAAACGGCACGGTAAAATTATAGTGGATTGACATTTATTAAATTCGTTTGTAGCCATTTGAATTTTAAATTATTATTTTTGTTTTTTTTTTAATAAAACTGCAAAGTTAATGATTTTAATAAAAATATCATATAATAATATTAGCGTTCATATAATTTACCCAAATATTCCAAATTTGCTGACCATTTTCAACGAGTTATAAATAACTCACTATTAGAAAATGGAAATCAACTTGGGGTACATTATACTTAATTCTATCAGCTTACTCTTAATTACTATTCACTTACACACTTATTTTATAAATTACCCATACACATTTGTATTATGTTTGTATTCCTTTTAAGCAGTAGCACTTTTCAAATCAGGAAACGATTTCATAAATAAATGAGTTTTTAATTTCATATAATTTACCCAAATATTCCAATTTTGCTGACCATTTTCAACGAGTTGTAAATAACTCACTATTAGAAAATGGAAATTAACTTGGGGTAAAGTGGGGTTCGAACCTCGGACCTCTGATCCATGAGTCCGCAACACTAGCCACGGGACCACAACCTGATTCAAATAATAAACAGTAAAACCCCCCTTTTATGTTTTTCAAGGGAGCAAGAAAAAAAGTGTAAAATTGAGGAAAACGTTGAAGTGAGGAAATGAAAAATATATGGAAAAAACAGGAATTACATAAAAATAAAATTGATTTGCTACACAATAGTGTACATTCACTTCCAGAAAATTTGTAAAAACGGTGATAATTGTAAATTGACAATATTTTTTAAAAAATATTTTCAATAATTTCATTAATTTTTTTTTTTTTTATTTGATTTAAAAACAGCATGTTAAAATTATTTTATGTGTAAATAAAAAAAAAACGAAAATAGAATTTTGAATTTGCATAAAATAATTTTTCCTCTAAATGTTGGGGAATTTTATTTATATGGTATTACTTTTTTTTCTAATGGCATCACTAAAAACAACTATATAGTTCGCGGCTTTTTAAATTATCTTTTTTATAACTTTAAATATTTCGAACGTTATGTTTTAAACATCGCAATTTAATGATATTAAAACTATTGTCTCTAAACGTTTGTCAACTGTGTATCATGATTTGTGCAAGTCAATATGACGTTTTTGTTCAAATGAAAACTAAGACTAACCCTAAAGGAAGACACTTAAACAAAAAGGTCAATTACACTGCACCTGATTTAAATTTAGGTTAGGACAATAATTTATCTTTTATTAGTTGTTTACCTGTTTTTATTCTTAATTCGCGTGGCACACGCGGTGGCGCGCGGACCGCGGCATCATTTTTACGACATAATTTTGGCTATTTTGACAGATCAAATGAATTCCGATAATTTTAAAACGTTGATTGGGGGAATATTTGTATGAGAATGTATGAAAAAAAATTGGGCCCTGAGCATTTCGGTGTAAAAAGGGAAAACGTAAAATCGAAGAGCGTAAAAACGAGGTTTTACTGTAGTAAAACTTAACTAAAGAGATTTTAATGATAATTTTATCAAAACCATGATTAAAATTTAGCGAGTACCTACTCTCAGGTAAAAATCCTGATTTCACTTGGGTTAAAAAAGATTATTATAGTTTTTGTATTTCTTTGAAAACAAAAGTATTTTGACCATGAATTTAGGAATTTTGATATTATTTTGGTTTTTTGTTTATTTGGTAATTTTATTAAATTTTATTTATATATCTACATAAACAACATCAACCCTGATGATGGACACTGTAATGCAATCCGAAAACTCAGAAAAGAGTACAAACGACACACGGCATAATAACTCTGTTAAAATGTTATTTTTCATTTAATTTTTGTTTATATTTATTTATATTTGGATAATTTATATAGCGCCGTTTTTGTGAAAATCACCTCAAGGGCGCTGTACAATAAATAAATATTCCAGCACGTCTTGCAGCTACAGAGCGCATGGACGGTTAGGATTCTTGTTTCTCGTCTCCAGTTATGATATATAGGAGCTAGATTACACGTCTTGCAGCTACAGAGCGCATGGACAATAAGAATTCTAGCCCCTATTTTCATTCCTATTTTTTTATTTGACAATGGAGTTTAGAGTTTTAGTGATATTTTAAAAATGAAATAAAAAACAAATTTACAAAAATAGAAGTTAGATAACAACAAGTCTTGCAGCTACTGAGCGCATGGACGGTTGGAATTCTAGACCTCATTTACTAAATTTGGATATTTGATAGTTGATAACATTTACCTATTGAAGCTAGATTACTAATCGTCTTGCAGCTACTAAGTGCATGGACGAGTGAAATTCTGGCAACTTAAAATTATCAATAAATTTACAAAAACAAACATTGAGCATAATAGTAAATTTGTAAAGTGTTTGTGCTGAAAAGTAAACAATAAAAAACTAAACAGATAAAGCACTTCAACACTATGGATAACATAACAGATAAAAATATCTGAAGGGTAGTTTTGTGTGTGTTCTGTAGTAGTGTTACATGTTATTAAGAAACCGTTAAAAAAATCCGTGTAAAATGGAAGTTTGGTGTACTGATTACCTGATCTGGTGGCTTGTCGCACATAATCCTGATGACGCTCTCGATCCTCCCTTGCTCGTGAATAACCTCGGGGTGCAGACAGTCCACGAGAGTCTCCAGACTGGAGTAGGCAGTCGGCGAGTCCATGTCCACACAACCCTGCTTCAGGAGCTGCAGCATCGAGTCCAGCGCCAGCTGAGACCAGCGGAAGTGGCTGTCAGGGTTGTCTTCTGAGAAGACCAGGATGGAGGATATCAACTTGATGACCTGTGGAAACAGATTTGATGGATCGATGAATCCTGAAGCTGTTTATAAACTAGTAGCGGTAAAAAACTCTGAGCGATCGAATCAGACACACGCTGCATAAAGGAAATATGGCGAGGTCATTTTCAGAGAGTACATTTGGTGAAAACCTGTGTTGTGTATGCATATTTTTGATATTAAAAGTCTTTCTTCAATTTTGCATATTCACTATCAATATATTTTAACTAATTTAGAGAACATTGAATGTATCTTTACAATCAAACCGCGAAAATAACAAAGCATAGAATCTTTAAAAGCTTTCAAAAACCTCACTGCAGTATAGTCACACGGTCAGTACATTCACCTTATTCTAGATACCCGCATGACAGTAAAGGAATACAATGTTTATTTTTTTATACTTTTACAATGTTTGTTTTCTTTTTTTATACAGAATAATGTTCCCTCACTGGGGTGTCCCGTGCCGAGGGAAACATTTTACAATATGTAAATCATGCCTTAAATTTGTTATTTAACAAATTTTACATAGTAATAAAATAAAAACGTAATTAATCTAATTAACCTAATTATCATTAACATAATAAGCAATATAAACTAAAATAATCATAAAAAACATAAGCAATTTATATAGACCTGTAGACCAAATTTCATAAACAGTACACAAATTTTCACCTATTTGACTTGATCCACTCATCGATCCGTGCGCAACCCACCTCCACTATCCATTTCTTAATAACAATTTTATATTGTGAGTACTTATTAATTGTCCTTATGCATAATGGAAGTAGATTGTACACTTAAACCCAATATACACAGCACGTAGTGCCTTTTACTTCACAAATAATAAATAGTGTGTAGAAATAAATACTTTAAATAATATAAAGTAGATAAACGAGAGAAAAAAAAAGCATAAAAAGTTTATATGTACATACTAATATTTATTATGTAAAAAATAAATCATTAAAAGACATATAAAAATTAAAATGTAAGAAAAATGATTTTTTTTCTTTAAATATTTTTTTTTTAAAGCGACGGTAGGTATATTTTTAATCATAGTACATTGAACAAAAACAAAAAAAAAATTACAAAGTGTAATTATTCTTAGTTAAGTTTTTAACTTTTAAAAAAATTATTTTTTTTAAAAGTTAAAAATAAGAATCCAAAAAACAAATGATTTATACTCACAAAAATATACAAAAACTAGAAAAAAAGTAAATAGAAAGCAAATATTTTTTTTAAATATATTAAAGGTACATAACTATAGCTTGACAAATGTAAGTTACCGTTCACCATCTTTGAAATAATTAAAAAGAGTTGATTTATATAAACTATACTTTATGTTAAAAATATCAGCAATGTCAGAATAGTTATTGCCGAGTACATGGAGTCGATTCAGAATAGCACTATACGAATATATCGTTCGCGAATTGTTGCAATTTAACGGCCGTATTTGACGAGTTATTTGTCGAGGTACCTTGAAGTTAATGAGTGCTTATAGATTTGGGCAGTCCCATTTAAAGTTGACAATCTTAAATTTATTTATCCACCTGACCCATAACGTCGCAAATTTTATTTATTTATTTACATACATAAATTTATTGTACATTATTTGAGACATTAGTCCCAACTCCATAGGACTAAAAGTCCTGTGTTGGGATGGGACTAGCAATTAGTTGACACAGACACATGAGTATATCACCACAAATATAGGATCAGAAACATATTTTTTTTTTTAAATACATATATATATATAGCACATCAACATGGTAAACAGTAAACTCAAACATTCGTAAAATCATCAAGGAGTTTCCCACTCAAATCCCTCCCACTAAGGAAAATCTAGTCCTTAACTACTTTCTTGAAAATATTTTTAGAGAGCTTAATACGCTCTTCCAAAATATTGAACACTCTCGGTGCGATAAATGAGAGATGTCTCTGAGCAAAAGTCGTACGGGTTTTAGGTAAGACATAATTCATGCTCTGGGAAAACTTTGTACGGACATTTTGCTGAGACCTCTCCTTATTGTTCGACCAGAAGTGTGTAAGTGCTTCTTTTAGGTACAGTTGTCTCATATAGGTAAAATGTGTGTACTGTTTATGAAATTTGTTCTATTGGTCTATATAAATTGGTTATGTTTTTTATGATTATTTTAGTTTTTTATTGTTTATTATGTTAATGATACTTAGGTTATTTGGATGAATTACATTTTTTTTTAATTGTTATTATTATGTTAACTTTATTAAATAACTAATCTTAGGCACGTTTCACATTTTGTAAAATGTTTCCATTGGCACGGGACACCCCAGTGAGGGAACATTATTATGTATAAAAAAAAGAATACAAACAATGTAAAAGTATAAATAAATAAATATCCAGCACCTTCATTTATTGGAAAAACTGTTCTGAAGGGTATGTTGGAGGGCTAAATAAATTCAACCAATCTTTAATTTTCTTCTCTCTGTTAGTTTTAACAAGTTTAAAGAATTAAACAGGAAGTCATAGTTAATAAATTCACATCTGATTCCGAGTTTAAAACTAACATATCTTTAAACTCTTTCAAGAGTATATTGGCGTGAACTATAATACGGAGTCCATATTGTAGAGTTGTATTCCAACTGGCTCCTAACTAAAGCCATATACATCAATTTCAAAGTATTAATATCAGTGATATATCTGAATTGGGGCCATACATTCCGGATCCCGCTTTGAAAGGATTATAAACGTAGTATTACAAACTAAATAAACACATACGCAAAACCCCTATGTATCTAGGAAACATTGAAAGAATTCGCCCAATACAACACGCACTCAAACTCAAAAAAAGTACATCAAATTATCAAGATAATACTGGCAAAATTCTAACACAGATCCTAGCATGACCCTATCGAACTCACATTAAATTCTTTTTCGTCATATTGATTCCTCACAAAACCCTAATTATCTTAATACCAACAGCAGGTACAATCTTATGCAAAAACCCAAATTGTTCTAACAGACAAAGCGGGCTTTAGAGTTCTTAAAACAGACAAAGCGGGCTTTAGAGCACAGTCAGCGCGTGGTCTTCTCGAGTTAGTCTACTATTTGGTTTTATAAGATTCCACCTCCTTTCGATGGGACTACAATAACACAGACGGACAAGTATCACACCTCAGGATCGTGCATTATCTTGTGCTGCATAGCGAAAAGAACCTCTTTTGCCACCTGACCATCTTGGCCCTGAGCTCGGCCAGACAAAAACACCCTGTAGCTTACAGGGTGAAGGGACTCGGCACACTCCCTGTGTACTCCGCTGGCCATCAGGCTGTCGCACAGCTGGATCAACTGAAAATATTTAATATTATGACTGTTTGATATAGAGAATTTTGTTACACTGATAAGGATGTTTTTCAATGTCCAAGCGAAATAAAGAAACGGTTCTGTGTATGAAATAAAACCAGAACTCTGAATGAGTATTATGTACTTGATGGCTACTCTCGGGTTAAAATCCTGAAAAAGGGCGTTTGACTACAGGAAAACATTTTTGATATTAAAAAAAATGAAACGCTATACAAATTTAATACAAAACTGTGAAATAATTGCAACATAATGAAAAATCGAATATTGGTGAAAATATTTTCAAGAAAAGGAGCTTACTTTTGGTATGTCCATGAGCTGTTGTTTTGTATTATGCTTCATAGATGATAAATGTACTAGGAATGTGAATATACAACGGACAAGATCTCCACAATCACTGAAAACATTAATAGAAATTAATACTGACGGTTTAATCATAATTCAGAATTTACAACGTATTGTTGGTCAGTCTTTTGAGATAATTAAAAATAAAATTGAGACCCAAAATCGTTTTCCATTTCTTAATACCAGGGCAACTCTAATAAATAAATTAAATCTACACTATTGATAGGGAAAAATGACAAAACCAGAAATTGACAAAGGACAACCGTTATATTTTCATTACTACAGCTGTGTGGAAATAAAATACTTACAGAATTTCTTGATTTTCAATATTTTTCAACTGTTTCAGTATGAATCCTATGAAGATCTGGTCGCTGTCCAAAACAGAATAGTTTAACCTCAGTGCTAGAAGTTGGTTTAGTAATTCCAACACTCTGCACTGCAAAGATGTGTTGTTCTGAATTGTATAGCTCTGAAAATCGCATACATGATTTCAAATGTAAAATAAAAAACAACAAATCATTAATTATCTTAAAATACATACATGTATGTCAATAAATATTTACTTTGTTATAAATTATTCCAAAATTCAAATATGAATACCTAAATTCCTCATTACCTATTAAACACTTAGTCTTGCCCTTAACTATTGGTTTTCCCCGCAATTATGATTGATGTACATGCTATAGTTCATAAGACTATTTTTATTTGTTACTTAAGGACATTCAATCCATCTAATCTTCACATTCGTTTGAAAATGCCCCAACAAGGCGAAACAATTGTCACGAAATATTTGTTTTTATATTTGTAAAAATAAAATAAAGTGTTCAGTACACTCAAATCAGTGTTGGATTTTTTATTTAAGTTTAGATATGGAGAGATGGGTAGAATTTAAATTAAGTAAATAAAATTGCAGAGCCATCTGCAGGCGATTACTAGTAATTAATTTAACTCGGATAGAGTCTTAGCTACATAAATAAAGTAATTTGCTTTAATACTTAACCTCAATATCAAATACATAGATGGCGCTCCAAACGCGCTAGCGAAAGCTTTCCCTGTTTCATGACATATATACTAAAACCAAAAATGTCACCGATATGGATATTCGCTAATAAGCGGAATGGGGAATGTTGTAGAATTCTACATAAAAGTGGCCACTTGAACCCAACCTATGACAGGTCATAAGCCCTGTAAACGCTCGAATATCCATAATCTTAAAACAAAAATTCTACCCATCTCTGTAGTGATATAAATAATAATATACCTACTCCCCCTTGGGATAAAAAAAACCCAGAATTGTGTGTGTATAAATATGTAAATATATATACATACCAAAATAATATTGTTTAAATATGGAGTTCTACAAAATAAACACCAAATCGATCAATCAATAATATTTCTATTACCAAATTTTTAAACTTTCTGCATCGTAATTTATTGATGTGATCTAAGTGAAAGAAAACAGTTGATTCAAATTAATAATTCCTTGTCTTCTCCAATTACTGTTACTTCTGGAGTATTTCAAGGAGCCCACCTTGCTCCACTATTATTTAATATTTTTATAAATGATATTATCAATGTTTTTCAAAATACAAAATTGTGGCTTTTTTCTGATGACAAGATACTTAAACTTATTAAATCTGTTATTGTTTTAATGAATGGTGCGACATCAATAGTCTTTAACTTCTGTCTGTCCAACACCGTTTTCTAAGAAAAGTGGCTTGGTTGCTCAGATTACAAAGGGGTAATTATTCCTTTTTTGAAATAGAGCAATCTCTTAATCTGTCTTCATTGGAGAGATGTAGAACTGAGATGGACCTTATATGCATTTTCAAAATACTTAATGCCATAAGTGATGTCCCATCTCTGTTGCAATCAATTTCTTTTCATGTTCCCAACCATGTCATCAGAAGTCAAAATCTGCTATTTATAAAATCTTCTAAAAGCAACTTTTGTTTTTATGCCCCAATATCCAGAATGTGTAACTCATCACACAATTTGGAATGCTTTGGGATAGATCTTCCGGCTTTTCGTAGATCTCTTTGCGACTAAACAGTGTGGGATGAAGTTGGATTGGCATGGTTTAGCTCAAAGTCTTATGTCTTTTGTTCTTATGAATATATTGTATACCATTATTGTTTTACCCTTGTTTGTCTTTGCTACATAGTTTTATGTTATTTTTGTTCAGTTTCTTGCATTTATGTTTTTTCATGTAATTGTTGTAATTGGCTTAAACCGTATATATAATAAATAAATAAATGTGAAGACTTTATTCTTCAAGCGTCAACCGCATGTTACAATTTAGTAAAATGTCAAAATTAGACACTTAAATAAAATGGTCAATTACACTGAAACTATTTTGAATTTAGTTTGAAACAACAATTTTTTTTAATTTTTATTTGCCTTGATTTTATTCACTATTTTGGGCAAAGGGGCGGCGCGCGAATCGGGGTCTTTTGACAGATTGAATGAGTTTCGAAAAATTTTCAACGTAAAACCGGAGTTACAAAAAACATAAAAAGCGTTAATTGGAGGGATATTTGAGTAAGAATGTAAGGAAAAAAATGGAACCTAAACACTCGAGGAACTAAAACGTAAAACCGAGGAACATAAAAACAAAGTTTTACTGTAATTATTTAGGCAAAAATGTTTATTTTTAGTATTATTTAATAATATGCATGCTTCCACTTTCCATTATGTTGAATCCCAACTCAACACGGGGCTCGTGGCCTCATAGAATTAGGGATATGTTATTACTTTTTTGTAATATGTATATTTTGTATGAATAAATAAAAAAATAATTTTAAATAGTTTCTGAGATGGTTGAGAAGTTCAGAAAGTGTATTTAAATCTTTAATACCAATCCATAAGGGCTTTTGTAGCCTGTCGATTGGCTTTAAAAAGAAAAAAAAATAATGAATATTTATATTTTTCTGAACTGGACATTGAAATTACTCACACTGAGAGCTTGTATCACAACTGGTTCAATCAGCCTCAAATTTCTTCCGAGATCTTGCTTATTGATACTCCATCTTCTGTCCACTTTGCTTTGAGAAATCTTGATGATTTCTTTACAGTATTCTCTCTCCAACTTCAAATGACTACCGGCAATAGAACCACGACGACACGAATTTTGAGATATTCTAGAATCGATAGAACTCCTCCTGTTCTCACTAAAATCGTTGTGAGATTCAAAATTATCACATTTATCAAAATAATTTACCATCAACACATCGGTGTAAAAGCTTTTAATATTTTTCGCTTTACTCTTATCACAATTCGATTCTTTTGAATTATCTCCTAATTGGAAAAAGTTTATTACATCACTGTAGTAAGATACCAGGTTAGTTGCAAAGAGGCTTTTCAATATTTGTGTGACGCAAAATATTGAGTTGTCCGAATTTATTGGGAGTAGGCACTTGATGTAAAAAAGAATTTCTTCAGCGGCAATATGGGCTTCTTTATCGGACATAAATTCCAGCTGCATGGCAATACTCTTCAGTGTTGTGGAAACAAACTTTAAAAATACACTGGTGCTGGAATCCAGTGTAACCTGAAAACCAAGG
This sequence comes from Micrasema longulum, assembly GCF_059751315.1. Classification (NCBI taxonomy): domain Eukaryota; kingdom Metazoa; phylum Arthropoda; class Insecta; order Trichoptera; family Brachycentridae; genus Micrasema; species Micrasema longulum. The sequence continues at coordinate 458,772 of NW_028277410.1, forward strand.
TCACATATATATATATATATAAATTAACATAATACAACAGAGTAAAATAACATTTTAGAGAAGGGAGTATAGAAGTCTAGGCATTCACAGGGTTTATGACCTGTCATTGGTTGGTTTAAGTGGCCACTTTACACACTGTGTAACATTCACCATTAAGCCCGTATTTGAACATCTATATTCCTTCGATTCTTCCATCTGTTGACGTTAGTGAAGTTGAAGAGCTGAAACCTCTATATTCCCTTCTCTAAAATGTTCTTCATCTCTGTTGTATTATGTAAATATTAACAGCTCCCTTGGGGGTTGAATCCAGTTGTCTGCAAAAATTTGGACAAACTCAAAACATTGTACATATATACAAAAAAAAATCACCTATAAACATAAGTTTAACTCATTCCCCCGCCTGTGACAGCACTACTACGCAGTTCTCACAGCATATGTGAGTAATTTATTATCAAAAAGGTTAGTAGCTGAAGTATTTATCAAGTAGGTTTTTGCAAAACGATGTAACCTTGTAAGAACGTCATTAATAATTAGAATGTAGAAATGAAGAAGTATAGAAATTGAAAAAATAACATTTTCAGGCGTTGCCTAGTATGTAGGTGAAATAATTCAATTAGACGAATCTCACCCGCATAAATAAAGGTTTTAGCTCTTTAACTTCACAAACATCAACAGATGAAAGAATCGAAGGAATATAGATGTTCAAATATAGGCATAATGGTGAATTTTACACAGTGTGTAAAGTGGCCACTTAAACCAGCCATTGACAGGTCATAAGCCCTGTAGATGCCAAGACTTCTACATTACCTTCTCTTAAATTTTCTTTATCTCTGTTGTAATATGTTAATTTATAATTAGGTTTATTTTAGTTTTTTTTATTTATGTTGATTTATATGCAAGCATTGTATTAAAAAAATTAATTAACATACCAAATACAAATGATTTTTCGTGTGTCAATATAAATCCCTCCTTAGACGTTACTACAAAGTTATGTCGTCACTTTTCCTGACAACTGCATTCTAATCATGCTATATTTTAAGGACTATAGTTTAGATTACCTTATGACTAGAATAAGCCGATTTCAAATTCCCATATAGATTCATAAATACAGCATCATTAACAAAGTATCCCATAGGACTGAAATTTCCATTGGTAGAACTGTAAGGATTCTTTTTCTTGGAGGAACTTTTTTCATCTGGCAGTGTTGCCTCCCCAGAATTCCAAGAATCACTATTTTTCTTTGGATGTTCACCTGAAATATTGTTTTTTGCTTTAATCTTTAATAAAAAAATACATAAGGAGCATACAGAAGAACAGAATTGTAAAATACAATATAATTAGAGCCACATAAAAAAATGGATATTAGTGTAATGAGAAAGTACAGACAAACAACAATTTGCAAACAGTATACTCATATAATGCTATTCTCAATCGACTTCATGTACTCCGCAATAACTAATCTGACATTGCTGATATTTTTAACATAAAATATAGTTTATATAAACCCACTCTATTTAATCATTTCAAATATGTTGAACGGTAATTTACATTTGTCAGATTACATTTGGTTGCAAATTATGTGGGTATGCATTGTTTAAGTATTGTCACAACTTCTACAACTTTTATACCCACAAACACTGTTCACTCCCCACCTTAGTATCCTTTGATCATCCGCCACATTAAGACCTCGTGTCGTACATCACGCGTTTATTTTGTTGAACGTGTGCTGCATCATAGACTTTGTTTCCACCAACCACCAGTGTTGAGCTCCAGATTGGGGGCCTGGGTGTTGGTGGCGCTCGCAAGTGACCAATCGGACCACAGCGATTCCATCAAGAACGAACCAGGTTAGTGGCATCCATTCCTAATCCATCTCATTTGTTGGGGTTGTGACCGATTGACACTGTATATCGCATATCGAGGATACTCACTTATTTCATGAAAATTAAATTCAGTCCACTCCACTAAGCTTTCCATAGCGAAATTTACAGACTAACTGAGTATGCCGACCAAAGATTACACCTGTCAGACTCTCGACTTCGTCATGCACTGACTTACTTGACTTTCGGATAGGGCTAGGGGGTATGATGCTGGAAGTTTTCTGAAGAAACGGGGAAGGAGTAACATCCTCCACAATATGTATCAAGACATTCAACATCTTCATAGTGATCTTCAGGAAGCTATCGGCCTTTACAGAGAAATTGTCGTCTCCAAATTGTTGCCAAACCTTCTTGGTAGGCTCCTGTTGATTGCTTAGGCTGCAAATATGGGCATTTCTTAACGCTTTCAGGGCGGTTACTGGAAAAAAAAAATTCAATTAAAAAAAATAAGATGAAAGAATTGAAGGAATATAGATGTTAAAATATGGGCAGAATGGTGAATGTTACACAGTGTGTAAAGTGGCCACTTAAACCAGCCAATGACAGGTCATAAGCCCTGTAGATGCCTAGACTTATATATTACCTTTTCTGAAATGTTCTTCATCTCTGTTGTAATATGTTAATACAAAGATAACTTTTATTAAAAATAAAACTGATTATTTTATTAAAGACAAGCTAAAAATTACATAAATTTAAAAAATACATAAAAACATAAATACTCCAATGAAACTTTTTGCGGCGAAAATTATTCCATGTGACACCTGAGCTTGCCGGCTTTAACAAATTTCAGCAATATTAGGTCAAATATTTGATATTGCCACTTTCATTTTTTAATCCAAATTGCCAAGTCTTTCGCATTTCTTCGTTTTAGTATTGGTCAATGTCAAGAAACCTAGCACACACATATATGAGGTTAAAAATTGTAATCAAATTTTCAGAGCTGGGTATTCGTTTTGAACAAAAATCCTAAATGCATCCAGAGTTATTTCTGAGAATTTTATTTTTAGAGTCAAAGGAATTTCGTATCAAGTCATTATTATCTATATTTATTGAAGGAAAGTAATATTCAAAATGTTCTGTTATAGCTAAAATAATTTCCTCAGCAGTGTTTTCATTTAACGAAGGAAACAAAAATCTACTCTTTTTTTTCTAAAATGTTACTTTTTTCTGAAAAGCTGTCAATTTGTCAGCGGATGTCAATTTTTTTTCTTTTCTTCATTGAATGCTGGCATTAACGCTAGTCAAGTAATCAAAAATATCGGCTAAATATGCCATTTTACCAGAAATAATTTTGAAGACATTTTATTTAAAAAAATTTTTTTTTTGCTTTTTTACAATAAACATAAGTGATTAAACAGAGTATTAAAAAAATAAAGCATAATTACATAGCAATACATAATTAAAGCATAAATACATGTTAATAGGAAAAATAGTAAACAAAAAATCCCATAAAGGCATGGCCTGTTCGTGGGTATACAAGAAAATGTCAATGAATTTTTGCTCCTATAATAAATAATGGACAGTTATAATATTTTTGTGTAACATAAGAAAGAAAAAATAAAATATTCTGTAATAGATTATATGGTATTTTTTTTATAGTAATTAAAAAAGGAAATAAAAAATATTTTTAAAAAACACAAAAATATTCCCTATTATTAAAGGGCAACAAAATATATCATAGAAAAAAAGAGTTCATATCTTTACTTTGAATCCAGAGTAGTGCATGTTTTTTAAAAGAAGGAAAATTTAGAAAGTTTGGAATCAATGAAATATTATCAGTAAAAAAAGAGTTAAAAATTTTTGGGCATTGTACAAACTCATTTTGGTCAGCGTTAAATTTTGGTTTTCATAATTTCGCGGAGCACTTGCAACAAGCTCGCAGAGCACCGGTTAAGAACCACTGATATATATGTATATACAAAAAAAATAAAAAACAAAACATTATTATAAAATCCAGACGCTTTCCGATGACACTCTATACAGATATTTGTTTTTAACAAAAATCATCGCCATCTCGCGAAACGATGCAATAGACCCATAATAGACCAATATTTATAATGGACCATCTATTGCAATGCAATAGACCCATGCAATAGACGATGGCAACTCATTAAACATCTTAAGTCCTTAATGATACAGATTGTTTTGAGTTGCCTGGATTTTTGTTTTGGGGAAATTCTGGCATTATATCATATATTTTGTGCCAAAGAAGTTCTAACCATTTATTGAGAAATCAGATCGATTGGAACTCCAACACTCATAATGATCAGAAATTGATGATGTGGGCGTTTCTGTTAATATGAGCGAGCACCACTGCCTTTAGCAAACATTGCTGTCTGATATCAAGCACTACAAACTCCTTGAATGGAGAATCACTCTGTTATCTACAGGTATATATATATATATATATGTAATGATTTCTTTATTTTTATTTTTTCTGTGTTCAGACGGGTGAAGAATACAGTTCTGTATGCGAAATAGAACCAGAACTTTTGACGAGTGTTTTCGGGTCGATGGATACACTTCGGTGAAAATCCGGAAAAGAAAATTGAGTGGAAATAAATCCACCTCGTAGTTTTGCAAGTTCGTCTACCAAGGTTGAGGTCCTGATTTCGATATTTGCGTAAATCATAAGAACGCAAGTATTTATTAAATAAAAAAAAAAAACAAAACAAAAAACTGATAATGAAAGTAATAAGAACTTACTTGCATAAATTTCCGTGGCCAGAGCGAGCAAAGTTTCGCAGCAAGTTGCTGATAAAGTGCGACTATCGAGTAATTGAAGGCACGTCTCCAAAAGACCCAAGTGTATATATGCATCGGGATACTTTGTGGGTGGATACTGCAAACATATTTCCAAAAGGGTCTCCAGACATCCTTGCTGTAAGCAATAATAAAAACTATTTGTTCAAACAGAATATTTTTTATACCCATCAAACTTTGGAATTTCGAACACTGAACACTGATTTTTCTTCTTCTTGTTTTTTTTCACATTTGCTCCGAATCGGAGCATGTGGCTATCACAGATGCCTCCAGGAGACCGTGTCTCCAGTCAGCACTCTCCCCTCTTCCCACGTCAATTCTGTGTCCCTTAATTAATATATTACAACAGAGATGAAGAACATTTTGGCTCGTTTAGACTTCTATATTACCTTCTCTAAAATGTTTTTCATCTCTGTTGTAATTTGTTAATATTTACAGCTCCCCAGGGAGTTGAATGCAGTCCTAGCATTTTATACACATTTATAGCTCTTTTTTCTATGAAATTTCCTCTCACTTTTTGGCGCGTTTCATGCTTATGTGATATTGGCGTTTTGTAGAAATCCATGAAGTCCTCTGTTACCAGGCGATAGTATGTATCTGTACCATCAAAACTATACAAAACATTGAACACACATACAAAAAATGTTTAAATCTCTTTCCTCTGAAGTGGTAAAATTTGAGTTATGCGGTTGATGGATTGCCTTCGACGATATATATATAGATGTATGTGCATATGTAATAAATTTACAATACTAATTTAAAATATCACACCTAAAAACAATTTGAAAGATTTGTAATTTAGGAATTGACCTAATGGCATTAACAGTACTCACAGTAAGAAATTTACAGCTGGATTCTACCAATCGGAAATACAGCAGAGCCACAATATTCTTCAAATTATCTTGCAACATGTCTTCGCAGCTGGGGTCGTATTTAGAACGCAACATTTTCAAAGAGCCTGGAAAATCTGACAGCACGAAAGCGTTAGCAAAATCATGCAGGAAATTCACATTAGCTTCAGTTTGGGTAAATAGTAAAGACTCGGAATGACTGATTGCCATGTTTGTAATTAATCTGTTGACGTCTTGCTTTGGGGGGAACAAAACTGGTAAAATCCTGAAAACAAGATAAATCAATTTGAAAAATAATTATCAAAAATATTGGGAGATTTTTTATTACACTGGCAACATCATACAAAATTTGAAATTAGAATACATAGTCATATTTCTAACATGTCACTTAAGCGGCAACATAACCTATCTATTTTTTTTGCACTTTACAGGAAAGATAAAAAATGAGATATGTCAAGATAATTTGATGTCATGTTAATAAAAGTTAATTTGTGGCACCTCTAGAATACAGGTCGATTCAGAAGGCTATGAAACTTTATACACACCATATTTATCTCAATTAGGTAAAGATGCAAAAAATATATGATTTTAATTATTGTATAATTATGTAAGGTGGTAATCATAGAATTAGGAATAGTCCAGAAACCGCATACGAGCATCAAACAGAAAGCAACTAAACTACTCTTGAAAGAGTAGTTTTACGTTTTGACCCATTTGTTTCTTTGTAGACGTCGCTCAGTACGCAACTCCCGATTTGAATTCAACTATGCCGTGTTGTGTCGTTTTAAACAGTAGAAATACTGCTGGGATCTTAAAGAAACAGGATGGGATCACATTTCATGTGTAATTAGCAAATGTATGTGTAAAAGCAGCAAATGCATTACTTAAAAATTGAAATATTTTTCCATCTGTCAGATTGTCGAAGAAAACGGACATTTCGTTAGTGTTGCCAGGGTAGTAAAATTGTTTACCCTACTTTGCTCATCCAATGATAGAACTAATGAAAATTGGACCTCGGATTAAACAACGCCGTGGTGGACATTTAACCGACATTATCTTTAAAACATCAAATATTATTTATCATGACTTAAAAATATCCGTTTTATGTAAAATAAAGTTTGTTTTAAGTTTAAAGTTCATTAATTCAATTACTCTTATTAAATGACCCTTCACTTATCCACTCTGCTGTGTAAATAAATATTTATTTTTTTGCTTTTGATTGCTTTTTTTTACATTACATTTGTGTTATGATTATATTTTTTCCCATCGTGCAACATTACGCGGCGACTTCACGAATGCGCGCGGCGAAAGTGAGGCAAAGTGGGGGGATTTTTGGACACAGTTCGATGTATTCAAATATGATCTACGCTCCTTCTGGACTATGGTGGTTATATATTTATTTATTAATTGTTATCAAACAGGATTATGTGTGCTTTAGTACCTATTTATCACCCATTTCTTTAAAAAAAATATTGAATTGCAGCTAAGAGTAGGGAACTTACTTTTTTCTAAGATTTCACAATTACCAAATAAACAAGTACATACATGAAAAAAGATAATGTTATTTATGCAAAATCCAGCAAATATTGAGTCCCAAAAACCCAAATTTAATAAAATATAATATCTAAGTATTATAAAAGTAAATAAGCAATATTTTACCTTGTAATAACTTCGGTAGCAGCTTTTCTAACTCTCTGGTCTTGATCATTAAGCAGAGAAATCATTATTTCTAATACCAAAGAACTTCTTTTGCCCCAATCTGGCATAATAATACTAAATCTGAAACAATATATTGTAACTTAATTAACATTTTGACTTTTAAATCCCATTAGTGGTGTTACATTAAGCAAAAGATGAACGCTCCACTCGCTGCTACACGTTGAATAGCACTGATCTAAAGTCATGCAAATATCAAATCTGAGATTTGCAGACGACACGACACTGATTGCCAAAAATGAAACCGAGCTAGCAGAAGCCTTCAGACGGATAGAGTTGGAGAGTGAGGCTCTGGGTCTGAAAATAAATAAAAATAAGACAAAGCTAATGATTGTAGACAGAGCTGGGAGTCTCCTAAGGACAAGACAGATGCAAGACCTTGAACTGATAGATGACTTTGTGTACCTCGGCTCGTTTATCTCCAACAACGGCAGTTGCAGACCTGAGATTGGTCGCAGGATTCAAATGGCCAAAGAAGCAATGAACCGTTTGGAGAAGATTTGGCGAGATCGAGGTATATCAATAAACACAAAAAAGCGGTTGATGGAAGTCCTGGTATTCTCCGTTTTCCTATATGGGGCTGAAACGTGGACAATGCATGCATACGAGAGGAAGAGGATCGATGCATTCGAGATGTGGTGTTGGAGAAGGCTGCTGCGTGTGCCTTGGACAGCAAAAAGGATGAACACATCGATACTGGAAGAGCTCTATATTACAACTCATCTATCAGTGGTTTGTTTGAGAAAGATACATATTGCTAGACGTGAGCCAGACAATCTAGAAAAGGAAATAATGTCTGGCCGAGTTGAAGGTAGGAGAAGCCGGGGTAGAATCCCATATAGATGGACTGACCAAATAAAGGTGGCTACGGGGCTAAAATTTGATGAGTCAGTTCGTCGA